>NC_140989.1:144230462-144403518 GCF_052327205.1 Somniosus microcephalus
GCCCCGTGTACGTCTTCAAAATAATTTTTGTGTCTCTCAAGGGTATGTGTGAGAATAGCCGCTCGTAGTCCCATCGGTTTATGACTGTTAGGGCTGATCCTGTGTCCAATTCCATTTTTACCTGGACTCCTGCTATCTTGAGAGTGACCCAAATGGTTCGGTGATCCTCCGTTTTGATCGCGTTATGTAGTTTCAGACAACTCAACTCCCTGCTTTCGGAGTCGGTATCACTCTTTTGTTCATCTGAACCATTCTCCGTCACCTTATGTACCTTCTTGTACTTTTCTTTTGGAGATTTCTTAATGCTGGTTTTCTTTCCCGACCTGCAGACTCGTGCTATGTGTCCTACTTTTCCACACTGTCTGCACACTTTGTCTTTGAACCAGCAATCATTGTGGTCGTGTGTTGTTCTGCCGCAGCGATAGCACTTCTCTGTTCTGTATGACATTTCGTTTGTGCCATATTCTTGCGGTCTCTGTTGTATCTCTGCAGCACCCCGTGCTGTTGCTTCATATGATACCGCAGTGCTGAAAGCCTTGTCCAGCGTAAGGTCCTTTTCAGATAAAAGCCGTTTCTGGGTTCCTTCACTTTGAAGCCCACACACAAACTTGTCCCTTAAGGTATCTGCTAGTCCCGTTCCAAACTGGCAGTGTTTCGATAGTTTGCGCAGTTCTGTTAAATATTCAGCATTGCTTTCATCCTTATGCTGGTTCCGTTTGTGAAACTTGAATCTTTCTGCTATCAGCAGCGGTGTGGGGTTTAAATGTTCCTGTAGTATCGTCACTATGTCTCCAAAACTCTTTTCCACTGGCTTCGCTGGGGTTACTAGATTTCGTAATAAGCCATACGTCTTTGCACCCATTAAATTTAACAATACCGGCGCTTTCTTGTCATCTGACACCTCATTTGCCTTGCAGCATACCTCTATTCATTCAACATATGTAGTCCAATCTTCGACTTCATTGTCAAATGCGGTGATACTGCCACTCTTCGGCATTTTGCGTGTGGTTTAAAATGGCTTAAAATGGCGTCTCCCGCGCTTTCCTTCCTCCCCCGCTGCTGCCAACGCCGCTCTCGGCGGTCCTCGTGGCAATGGCGGCGCCTCACGGGTTTCTGCGCGTCTCTCTCCCTCTCCTCGACGCTGCTCGGCCCCTGAACACCGGCTGCGCCCTGTGCGCTCTGCCCTCCCTCTCTCCCTCCCTTCGACGCTGCTCGGCCCATTGCTGTGCCGCTCGGTCGTGCTCTAGCCCACCGCTGTCCGGGAAGTGTCTGCGCACTACCTATTGCCAGCCCGTTTCGCTGGACCACCGCGACTGGAAAGCCAAGCCTGGCTCTCAACAGCCTCCCCCGCAATTCTCGAGTCTCTGCTGGATGACTGGGCGGTTGCCCGTGGTCGACGCCCGTTTCTCCGGCCTTGACTCCCAATCTACTGGTCTCCAGGAACGAATCCCTGGGAGGTTATGCAGAGTTGCAGGTAGGATCGAATTTGCCTCGTCGCCAATGTTGTGTCCGTCAGTAGTAAGACACAGACTGCAGGAGAACAGTACAACAGGTGTTTACACAACGTGGCTCACTCTGGAACTGAACTGTACAGATTACTACTCAGTGCTATATACAGGTGTGGTCACTGCCGGTACTACAGTATACATGAGCTGTAAAAAGTAGTTCCCCCCTTAAAGGTAAATACATTACACCTCCCACGGCCTCCGATCCCCCACTCAGGCCTCCCCCCTCCCCCCCCCTCACGCTCCTCTGGCACCTCCCCCCATGCTCTTCCGGCCATCGATTGTTGTTGACACCCTGTCGCTGCTCCTCTGGCACCTTCCCCACCTCACCTGTGCTGCTCCCAGCCCATGCTCCCTTCAGATTCCCCTCCCCCCCACCCCTTAGTGCTCCCGGCCCACGGTCCCTTCAGATTCCCCTCCCCACCACCCCTTAGTGCTCCCAGCCCACGGTCCCTTCAGATTCCCCTCCCCCCCACCCCTTGCTGCTCCCGGCCCACGGTCCCTTCAGATTCCCCTCCCCCCCGCCCCTTGCTGCTCCCGGCCCATGCTCCCTTCAGATTCCCCTCCCCCCCACCCCTTGCTGCTCCCGGCCCACGGTCCCTTCAGACTCCCCTCCCCCCCACACCCCTTGCTGCTCCCGGCTCACGATCCCTTCAGACTCCCCTCCCCCCCACACCCCTTGCTGCTCCCGGCTCACGGTCCCTTCAGACTCCCCTCCCCCCCACACCCCTTGCTGCTCCCGGCTCACGATCCCTTCAGACTCCCCTCCCCCCCCCCACCCCTTGCTGCTCCCGGCCCACGATCCCTTCAGACTCCCCTCCCCCCCACCCCTTGCTGCTCCCGGCTCACGGTCCCTTCAGACTCCCCTCCCCCCCACCCCTTGCTGCTCCCGGCTCACGATCCCTTCAGACTCCCCTCCCCCCCACCCCTTGCTGCTCCCGGCTCACGATCCCTTCAGACTCCCCTCCCCCCCACCCCTTGCTGCTCCCGGCCCACGATCCCTTCAGACTCCCCTCCCCCCGCCACCCCTTGCTGCTCCCGGCCCACGGTCCCTTCAGACTCCCCTCCCCCCCCCCCCACCCCTTGCTGCTCCCGGCTCACGGTCCCTTCAGATTCCCCTCCCCCCCACCCCTTGCTGCTCCCGGCCCACGATCCCTTCAGACTCCCCTCCCCCCCACCCCTTGCTGCTCCCGGCTCACGATCCCTTCAGACTCCCCTCCCCCCCACCCCTTGCTGCTCCCGGCCCACGATCCCTTCAGACTCCCCTCCCCCCCACCCCTTGCTGCTCCCGGCTCACGATCCCTTCAGACTCCCCTCCCCCCCACCCCTTGCTGCTCCCGGCTCACGATCCCTTCAGACTCCCCTCCCCCCCACCCCTTGCTGCTCCCGGCTCACGATCCCTTCAGACTCCCCTCCCCCCCACCCCTTGCTGCTCCCGGCCCACGGTCCCTTCAGACTCCCCTCCCCCCCCCCCCACCCCTTGCTGCTCCCGGCTCACGATCCCTTCAGACTCCCCTCCCCCCCACCCCTTGCTGCTCCCGGCTCCCGATCCCTTCAGACTCCCCTCCCCCCCACCCCTTGCTGCTCCCGGCTCACGATCCCTTCAGACTCCCCCCCCCCCCCACCCCTTGCTGCTCCCGGCTCACGATCCCTTCAGACTCCCCCCCCCCCCCACCCCTTGCTGCTCCCGGCTCACGATCCCTTCAGACTCCCCTCCCCCCCACCCCTTGCTGCTCCCGGCCCACGGTCCCTTCAGACTCCCCTCCCCCCCACCCCTTGCTGCTCCCGGCTCACGGTCCCTTCAGACTTCCCTCCCCCCCGCCACCCCTTGCTGCTCCCGGCTCACGATCCCTTCAGACTTCCCTCCCCCCCACCCCTTGCTGCTCCCGGCTCACGATCCCTTCAGACTTCCCTCCCCCCCACACTCCTTGCTGCTCCCGGCTCACGATCCCTTCAGACTCCCCTCCCCCCCCCCACCCCTTGCTGCTCCCGGCTCACGATCCCTTCAGACTCCCCTCCCCCCCCACCCCTTGCTGCTCCCGGCCCACGATCCCTTCAGACTCCCCTCCCCCCCACCCCTTGCTGCTCCCGGCCCACGATCCCTTCAGACTCCCCTCCCCCCGCCACCCCTTGCTGCTCCCGGCCCACGATCCCTTCAGACTCCCCCCCCCCCCCACCCCTTGCTGCTCCCGGCCCACGATCCCTTCAGACTCCCCTCCCCCCCACCCCTTGCTGCTCCCGGCTCACGGTCCCTTCAGACTTCCCTCCCCCCCACACCCCTTGCTGCTCCCGGCCCACGATCCCTTCAGACTCCCCTCCCCCCCGCCACCCCTTGCTGCTCCCGGCCCACGATCCTTTCAGACTCCCCTCCCCCCCACCCCTTGCTGCTCCCGGCTCACGGTCCCTTCAGACTTCCCTCCCCCCCGCCACCCCTTGCTGCTCCCGGCTCACGATCCCTTCAGACTTCCCTCCCCGCCACCCCTTGCTGCTCCCGGCTCACGATCCCTTCAGACTTCCCTCCCCCCCACCCCTTGCTGCTCCCGGCTCACGGTCCCTTCAGACTTCCCTCCCCCCCGCCCCTTGCTGCTCCCGGCTCACGATCCCTTCAGACTTCCCTCCCCCCCGCCCCTTGCTGCTCCCGGCTCACGATCCCTTCAGACTCCCCTCCCCCCCACCCCTTGCTGCTCCCGGCTCACGATCCCTTCAGACTCCCCTCCCCCCCGCCCCTTGCTGCTCCCGGCTCACGATCCCTTCAGACTTCCCTCCCCCTCGCCCCTTGCTGCTCCCGGCTCACGATCCCTTCAGACTCCCCTCCCCCCCACCCCTTGCTGCTCCCGGCTCACGATCCCTTCAGACTCCCCTCCCCCCCACCCCTTGCTGCTCCCGGCCCACGATCCCTTCAGACTCCCCCCCCCTCCCCCCCACCCCTTGCTGCTCCCGGCTCACGATCCCTTCAGACTTCCCTCCCCCCCACCCCTTGCTGCTCCCGGCTCACGATCCCTTCAGACTCCCCTCCCCCCCCCCCACCCCTTGCTGCTCCCGGCTCACGATCCCTTCAGACTCCCCTCCCCCCCACCCCTTGCTGCTCCCGGCTCACGGTCCCTTCAGACTCCCCTCCCCCCCCCCACCCCTTGCTGCTCCCGGCTCACGATCCCTTCAGACTCCCCTCCCCCCCACCCCTTGCTGCTCCCGGCTCACGATCCCTTCAGACTTCCCCTCCCCCCCACCCCTTGCTGCTCCCGGCTCACGATCCCTTCAGACTCCCCTCCCCCCCCCCGACCCCTTGCTGCTCCCGGCTCACGATCCCTTCAGACTCCCCTCCCCCCCCCACCCCTTGCTGCTCCCGGCCCACGGTCCCTTCAGACTCCCCTCCCCCCCCACCCCTTGCTGCTCCCGGCCCACGATCCCTTCAGACTCCCCTCCCCCCCCACCCCTTGCTGCTCCCGGCCCACGATCCCTTCAGACTCCCCTCCCCCCCACCCCTTGCTGCTCCCGGCCCACGATCCCTTCAGACTCCCCTCCCCCCGCCCACCCCTTGCTGCTCCCGGCCCACGATCCCTTCAGACTCCCCTCCCCCCCCCCCCACCCCTTGCTGCTCCCGGCTCACGATCCCTTCAGACTCCCCCCCCCCCCACCCCTTGCTGCTCCCGGCTCACGGTCCCTTCAGACTCCCCTCCCCCCCACCCCTTGCTGCTCCCGGCCCACGATCCCTTCAGACTCCCCTCCCCCCCACCCCTTGCTGCTCCCGGCTCACGGTCCCTTCAGACTTCCCTCCCCCCCGCCACCCCTTGCTGCTCCCGGCTCACGATCCCTTCAGACTTCCCTCCCCGCCACCCCTTGCTGCTCCCGGCTCACGATCCCTTCAGACTTCCCTCCCCCCCACCCCTTGCTGCTCCCCGGCTCACGGTCCCTTCAGACTTCCCTCCCCCCCGCCCCTTGCTGCTCCCGGCTCACGATCCCTTCAGACTCCCCTCCCCCCCACCCCTTGCTGCTCCCGGCTCACGGTCCCTTCAGACTTCCCTCCCCCCCCGCCCCTTGCTGCTCCCCGGCCCACGATCCCTTCAGACTCCCCCCCCCCCTCCCCCCCACCCCCTTGCTGCTCCCGGCTCACGATCCCTTCAGACTTCCCTCCCCCCCACACCCCTTGCTGCTCCCGGCTCACGATCCCTTCATACTTCCCTCCCCCCCACACCCCTTGCTGCTCCCGGCTCACGATCCCTTCAGACTTCCCTCCCCCCCACACCCCTTGCTGCTCCCGGCTCACGGTCCCTTCAGACTCCCCCCCCCCCACACCCCTTGCTGCTCCCGGCTCACGGTCCCTTCAGACTCCCCTCCCCCCCCCCACCCCTTGCTGCTCCCGGCTCACGATCCCTTCAGACTCCCCTCCCCCCCACCCCTTGCTGCTCCCGGCTCACGGTCCCTTCAGACTCCCCTCCCCCCCACACCCCTTGCTGCTCCCGGCCCACGGTCCCTTCAGACTCCCCTCCCCCCCACACCCCTTGCTGCTCCCGGCCCACGGTCCCTTCAGACTCCCCTCCCCCCCACCCCTTGCTGCTCCCGGCCCACGGTCCCTTCAGACTCCCCTCCCCCCCACACCCCTTGCTGCTCCCGGCTCACGGTCCCTTCAGACTTCCCTCCCCCCCCCACCCCTTGCTGCTCCCGGCTCACGGTCCCTTCAGACTCCCCTCCCCCCCACCCCTTGCTGCTCCCGGCCCACGGTCCCTTCAGACTCCCCTCCCCCCCACACCCCTTGCTGCTCCCGGCTCACGATCCCTTCAGACTTCCCTCCCCCCCCCACCCCTTGCTGCTCCCGGCTCACGATCCCTTCAGACTCCCCTCCCCCCCACCCCTTGCTGCTCCCGGCTCACGATCCCTTCAGACTTCCCTCCCCCCCTGCTCCCGGCTCACGATCCCTTCAGACTCCCCTCCCCCCCACCCCTTAGTGCTCCCGGCCCACGGTCCCTTCAGACTTCCCTCCCCCACCCACCCCTTGCTGCTCCCGGCTCACGGTCCCTTCAGACTTCCCTCCCCCCCACCCCTTGCTGCTCCCGGCCCACGGTCCCTTCAGACTCCCCTCCCCCACCCACCCCTTGCTGCTCCCAGCTCACGGTCCCTTCAGACTTCCCTCCCCCCCACACCCCTTGCTGCTCCCGGCTCACGGTCCCTTCAGACTTCCCTCCCCCCCCCCACCCCTTGCTGCTCCCGGCCCACGATCCCTTCAGACTCCCCTCCCCCCCACCCCTTGCTGCTCCCGGCTCACGGTCCCTTCAGACTCCCCTCCCCCCCCCACCCCTTGCTGCTCCCGGCTCACGGTCCCTTCAGACTCCCCTCCCCCCCACACCCCTTGCTGCTCCCGGCTCACGGTCCCTTCAGACTTCCCTCCCCCCCCCCACCCCTTGCTGCTCCCGGCTCACGATCCCTTCAGACTTCCCTCCCCCCCACACCCCTTGCTGCTCCCGGCTCACGATCCCTTCAGACTTCCCTCCCCCCCCCACCCCTTGCTGCTCCCGGCCCACGGTCCCTTCAGACTCCCCTCCCTCCCACCCACCCCTTGCTGCTCCCGGCTCACGATCCCTTCAGACTCCCCTCCCCCCCCCACCCCTTGCTGCTCCCGGCTCACGATCCCTTCAGACTCCTCTCCTCCTGGTCTGGAATCTATTATTAAGGATGTGGTAACAGGGCACTTAGAAAATCATAATATGATTCGGCAGAGTCAACATAGTTTTATGAAAGGAAAATCATATTTAACAGATTTATTCGAGTTTTTTGAGGATGTAACTTGGCAGATTAGATAAAGTGGATGTAGTGTATTTGGATTTCCAAAAGGCATTCGATAAGGTGCCACATAAAAGTTTGCTAAGCAAGATAAGGGCTCCTGGGGTTGGGGTAATATGTTAGCATGGATAGAGGATTGGTTAATGGACAGCAAACAGGGAGTAGGGATAAACAGGTCATTTTCCGGATGACAGATTGTAACGAGTGGGGTGCTGCAAGGATCAGTGCTTGGCCCTCAGCTATTTATAATCTATATTAATGACCTAGATGAAGGGACCGAGTGCAATGTATCCAAGTTTGCTGATGATAGAAAGCTAGGTGGAAAAGTTAGTTGTGAGGAGGACAGAGAGAGCCTGCAAAGGGATATAAACAGGTTAAGTGAGTGGGCAATAAGGTGGCAGATGGAGTATAATGTGGGGAATTGTGAGGTTATTCACTTTGGTAGGAAGAATAGATGGCGAGAGAGATTAGGGTGTCCTCATACAGGAAACACTGAAAGTTAGCATGCAGGTGCAGCAAGCAATTAGGAAGGCAAATGGCATGTTGGCCTTTAGTGCAAGAGTAAGGTAGTCTTACTACAATTATACAGGGTGTTGTATCCGTGTGTTAATGGAGACACGGAATGCAGGAGTTGGTTTAACAGGTGTTTACTGAACAAAGTCTGGAGGTGAACTAAAAGATACAAGACGCTATACAGGCTTATATACCCGAGTGGTCACTACCGGTATTACAGTACACAGGGGCTCTTAAAGGTACATACACTACAATTCCTCCCCTTTTAGCTAATTAGTACATAACATTTTAAGTAATCATTAATTAACATGTTTACAAGAACAATAATCTGCACATTTGCTGCAGTTAATCAATTATAACTCTGGAGGCTTCCTGACTCGGTCCGGATAACGCCTCGGTGGTGTAGTAGTTTTCGGTGGTGTAGTAGGTTCTTTTGGCAAGGTTGATTCGGCTTGAATGCCGGTGTCGGGTTCATCTGGTTCCAGTATCACCGGGTCGGAGGTAGATACTATGGGTATGTCTGCTTCATCATTAGGCGTATAGAGTTGTGGTGTAGGTTGTCCCTTTTCGGATGACTCTATGATCTGGTCAGCATGGCGCCTTATTATGCTTTCACCAATGTCCACAGTATACATCAGCGGTCCTAGTCGTGTGCAAATAGTTCCAGGCTGCCATTTCTCGGTACGGTAGTCCCGGGCCAAAACTTGTTGACCTATCTGGAAGGTTCTAGTTGGCCTTTCATTCATGCCTTGAAATTGCCGGTTCTCTACGGCCCTTCTGATGTTTGGCTTGATCAAATCCAGCCGGCATCTTAGTCTTCTATTGAAAAACATCATGGCGGGAGTTTGGTTTGTAACCACATGTGTTGCATTCCTGTACGCAAACAAGAAGTTATCTACCTTATGTTGTAGATTTATGTCTTCATTACCCATGGCCTTTATGGCCTTCTTGAAGGTCTGGACAAACCTTTCAGCTAATCCATTGGTGGCGGGATGGTATGGGGCGGACGTGTAGTGCTTAACCCCATTGTTTTTTAAGAACTTCCTGAATTCTTCGGACACAAATTGCGGTCCATTATCAGAACAGATCTGTTCAGGCAGCCCATTCCTGGCAAATATGGTCCTTAATACTGTGATGGTTTTTTCTGTGGTGGTGGAGGACATCTTTATTACCTCCGGCCACTTGGAGTGTGCATCAACCGCGATTAAGAACATTGAGTCCATAAATGGACCAGCAAAGTCGATGTGTACCCTTTGCCAGGGGGATGAGGGCCACTCCCATGGATGTAGAGGGGCTTGTGGTGGAGCGTTTTGGACCTTCTGGCATCCTAGACAGCTCTTGGTCATTTCTTCGATGTCTCCATCGATACCTGGCCACCACACAAACACTCTGGCTAGGTTCTTCATTTTCACTCCACCCAGGTGCCCCTCGTGAAGCTCCTTTAGCACTTTATCCTGGAGTTTGGGTGGAATCACCACTCTGGATCCACACATCAAGGTTCCTCGGCACACTGACAGCTGTTCTCTTCTTTGCGAGAATGCTGGCAACAGTGGTTCGCCATGTGCTGGCCATCCCTTCACCGTTAAATCGTAGACTCGTGAGAGAGTCTGGTCATTTCTTGTTTCCTTTTCAATGGTAGAATTTGTTACTGGTAGACATTCTACTATGGTTGAGTGGAACATCTCCACTGGGTCTACTGTAGGTGCCTCTTCTACCGTTGGCAACGGTAGGCGCGATAAACCGTCAGCATTCCCATGCTGTTTTGATCCTTTGTATTCTATGTCATATTGGTGTGCCCCTAGGAAAAGGGACCACCTCTGTAGCCTTTGCGCTGTCATAATGGGAACGCCCTTTTTAGGGTTGAAGATGGAGACGAGGGGTTGATGGTCAGTCAACAAGGTAAATTTTTGTCCGTGTAGGTAATGGTTGAATTTCTTCACTCCCCACACCAGGCTGAGTGCTTCCCTGTCGATCTGGGCATAGTTACGCTCAGCTGAGTTCAATGAGCGTGACGCAAAAGCTATCGGCCGCTCCGAGCCATCAGGGAATCTATGCGATAATACCGCTCCTACACCGTAAGGGGATGCATCGCACGCCAGTCTGATTGGCAGTGATGGGTTGTAATGAGCCAACACTTCCTTGGACATGATCAAGCCTTTGCATTTATGGAAGGCACGTTTACAGTCTTCGCTCCATTTCCAAATTACTCCCGTTTGTAGCAGTGCGTTAAGAGGGTGCAGAACAGTTGACAAGTTCGGTAAAAATTTATGATAGTAATTTATCAATCCCAGGAATGACCTTAATTGTGAGACATTTTCAGGTGCTGGGGCTTTTATGACCGCTTCAATTTTTTCAGGTGACTTATGCAACCCTTCTTCGTTAATTATATGGCCACAATATGATATTTGTTTCGGGAAAAATTCGCACTTGGGGCGATTTGCTCGTAGGCCCCGTTCTCTCAGCCTAGTGAGCACCTGCTCCAAATTGGCAAGGTGCTCGTTGTCGTTTTCTCCTGTTACAAGGATGTCGTCTAGGTAGCATTGAGTCCCCGGAATCCCTTGCAGGACTTGCTCCATAGCTCTTTGCCAGATAGCTGGAGCTGATGCTACTCCGAAAACCAGTCGATTGTACTGGTACAGGCCTTTGTGTGTGTTTATCGTGAGATACTTTTTAGAGGCCTCCTCAACCTCCATCTGTAGATATGCCTGTGCCAAGTCAATTTTGGTGAAACGTTTCCCTCCGGATAGTGAGGCGAAAATATCTTCTATCCTTGGAAGAGGATACTGTATCGTGTGAAGGACTGGGTTTACAGTCACCTTGAAGTCCCCACAGATGCGAATTTTTCTCTGTTCTTCAGATTTATCATTATTCAACATTTTCTTCATGACCGGGATGATGGGTGTTGCCCACTCGCTCCAATCTACCTTGGATAACACGCCTGCTTTTTCCAAATTCTCCAGCTCTGCCTCGACTGCTGGACGAATTGCGTATGGCACCGGCCTTGCCTTAAAAAACTTGGGAATTGCCGCATCTTCCACTTTTATTGAGGCGGTGACGCCTTTCAAGGTTCCTAGTTCCTGTTGAAATACTTCTTTGGCGTTAGCCAAGATGTCTTTTAATCGTTCAGGTATGACATCATCATCATTTTTTTTCTTACTGGTCACCGTCAGTGCCTGAATGGAGTGCCAGTCTAAACGCATCTTCCTGATCCATTCACGCCCCAACAACGGTGGACCACCATCTTGCAGAACGTATAAATACAACTTCTGTATTTCCTTGCCGTTGTATACAACAGGCACTCTTATTTTCCCTCTGGGGTATACTTTCTGCCCCGTATATGTCTTCAAGATAATGGATGTGTCTTTCAAAGGTATATGCGGAAATAGCCGTTCGTAATCCCGTCGACTTATGACGGTCAGAGCTGATCCTGCATCTAGCTCCATTTTAACTGGGGACCCCGCTATCGTGAGGGTAACCCAAATGGTCTGGTAATCTTCTTTGACAATTACATTATGTAATTTGAGACAGCTTAGTCTCTTGTTTCCGGAGTCGCTATCGCTCTTCTGGTCTCCGGAGCTACTGTCCGTCATCATTTGTACCTTTCTGTACTTTTCCTTATTGATTTTTTTTCTGTCAGTGGATTTTTTGTTTCCAGATCGGCATACACGTGCAATGTGTCCCATCTTTCCGCATTGCCTGCATGCTTTGTCCTTGAACCAGCAGTCCCTCTGGCCATGGGTGGATCTGCCGCAGCGATAACATCTCTCGAAACCCCGTGTCATTTCATGGGTGCTGAAGTCCTGTGGCTTTTGCTGTATCTCTGCAGCTCCTGCTGCTGCTGCTTTTTATGTTACAGCCACACTGAAAGCCTTGTCCAGTGTCAAATCTTTCTCAGAAAGTAGCCTTTTCTGTGTTCCTTCACTTAGGAGACCGCAGATGAATTTGTCTCGTAGAGAATCTGCCAGTCCTGCCCCGAATTGGCAGTGCTTTGACAACTTTCTTAATTCGGTGAGGTAATCAGTGTTACTTTCATTCTTGTGCTGATTCCTCCTGAAGAATTTGAATCGTTCCACTATCAGCAGCAGTGTTGGGTTTAAGTGCTCCTGTAGGGTATCAACAATCTCCTTTAAATTCTTGTCCATTGGTTTGGCTGGAGTGATTAAGTTTCGTAACAGCCCGTATGTCCTTGCGCCCATCAGATTTAGAAGTACCGATGCCTTTTTATCATCCTCTACTTCATTCGCTGTGCAATATACCTCCACTCTTTCCACATATGTGGTCCAATCCTCTATATCACTATCGAAAGCAGTAATATTGCCAGTCTTAGGCATCCTGAAAATCAAAAATGGCGCCTCCCGCGCTTTCCTTTCTTCCCTGCCGAGAAAAAATGGCGCCTCCCGCGCTTTCCCGCCGCTGCCGCTGCTGACAACGCTGTTCTCCGCGGTTTTTATATACACAGATATTTTTAATAGTTGGAGACTCGTTCCCGCCGGACTCTCTGGGACTTTTCCCTCCCTCTGCTTGGTCCGAACGCCGACCTGCTTTGCAGCGCCGGCCGTCTCCCGAGTGCTCCACCCTCCGTCTCTGTTTGCCTCTGCCTTCCAACTCGCTGCTCGGCCCCGCTGCAGAGCCACCCGATCGAGCCCCAACCAGCCGCCCAGGAAGGATTAGTGCAGTACCTGCCACCAGCCCGGCTAGCTGGTGAAACCACAGTTTTTTTTTTGTTTTTGTTTTTGTTTTTTTTTCTTCTTCGACCTTCGTCTGAGGAATCGATCTCCTTGAGGTGCTGCCGAATTGCAGGTAAGTCCGTTTCCAATTCATCGCCACTGTTGTATCCATGTGTTAATGGAGACACGGAATGCAGGAGTTGGTTTAACAGGTGTTTACTGAACAAAGTCTGGAGGTGAACTAAAAGATACAAGACGCTATACAGGCTTATATACCCGAGTGTTCACTACCGGTATTACAGTACACAGGGACTCTTAAAGGTACATACACTACACAGGGCCTTGGTGAGACCATGCCTGGAGTATTGTGCACAGTTTTGGTCTCCTTATCTGAGGAAGGACATACCTGCCTTGGAGGCGGTGCAAGGAAGATTTACTCGATTGACCTCTGGGATGAGAGAGTTATCCTATGAAGAGAGATTGAGTAGATTGGGCAAATGCTCTCTGGAGTTTAGAAGAATGAGAGGTGATCTCATTGAAACATATAAGATTCTGAGAGGGATTGACAGGGTAAATGTTGAGAGGTTGTTTCCCCTGGCTGGAGAGTCTAGAACTAGGGAGCATAGTCTCAGGATAAGGGGTCGGCCTCAGACTCAGATGAGGAGGAATTTCTTCAGTCAGAGGGTTGTGAATCGTTGGAATTCTCTACCCCAGAGGGCTGTGGATGCTGAATCATTGAGTATAATCAAGGCTGAGATAGATAGATTTTTGGACACTAGGGGAATCAAGGGATATGGAGATCGGGCGGGAAAGTGGAGCTAATGTCAAAGATCAGCCATGATCTTATTGAATGGTGGAGCAGGTTCGAGGGGCCATATGACCTACACATGCTCTTAATTCTTATGTTCTTATGTTCAACCAGTAAAATTCTGTCAACAATTTCTGTATCTCTTGGAATATATCAAGGTGGGTTTTACAAACAACATTATCTGTGAATAGCCAGTCTTGCTTTCAATTGTAAACATGTCTCCAATAATAGTCCTAAAATATTGTTTTTGGACAAGATCCTAATGATAACAAAATTGTTTACATTGTTGTCGGGTTTGTAATACAAAACAATTCAATTATCTGAAAAGTTTCTTGGTTTTTCAATTACACTGTGAGGGGGTTATGCTTGAAAACAGAGGGGGAGAAATTAGTGTGGCTTTAGCGCTAACGTGCTGCTGACAGCTGTAACGACAGCTGATGCTGGTTCCAGCACCACATGCCATATTGGTGGTGCCGGTAGCGCTGCCGGTAACCTTGATCACCAGGGAGCTCGGCATGATGGAGATCGTGACGTCAGTGAGTGTGCAACACTCACTGGACGCCCGATCTCCCAACTTTGTTTTAGCCAAGGTACTTATCGGCTGGAGAAAGCAACGACAGCTTTAGGTGGCGTACAGCAGCAGGTAGCCAGCTCCAGTGATGTTTTAAAGGGATCCTCACCAATCACTCGTACCTGTCAGGGTTTTGCAGTTTGAGTGGCTGTGCGCTACTTCCTGCTACTGGAAGAGTTTTCCTTAGTCATTTCAATGTTCTTTGGTATCAGGGAGTGTTCTGGCAAGGACAAAACTCCCTCATTATTTTTGAAAGGCTTCAAAGTACAACACTTGCTAAAAATCACTCACACAATTGGTGTGCGACAACAGATAGCGAATCCTCATTGTCAACGCCTGCTATCCTGGCAGCAGCCACGATGTCTTTATCCTGCACCAGACCGGTGTGCCAGCACTCTTCCAGCCACCACATCAAGTTTGAGGGTGGCTGCTCGGAGACAAGGGCTGTCCACTCTCCACCTGGCTCCTGACTCCCCTTCGCAACCCCAACACGTGCTCAGCACTCATATAATGAGAGCCATGCTGCCACCAGGAACATCATCGAGCAGACCATCAGCTTATTGAAGCAACAGTTCCGCTGCCTTGACTGCTCGGGAGGAGCCCTCCAGTACCTCGCCAGAGTGGGTTTCCCATGGTAGTCTGCTGCATGCTCCACAACTTGGCCATTGTGAGGGCACAGCCCTTGACAGCAGGGATTGCGGGACCACCTCAGGAGGAGGAGGAGGAGGAACAGGAGGGAGGGAAGAGGCAGCGAGACAATCGGCCTTCCGGTTGGGCTGTCCGTGACTGTCTCATCAGACTGTGATTCGAATGAATGAAACCGTAGATCCCCGTTGCTCACCACATCCCCATCATACCATTCCTATCTCACGCCATATCACAGTATCCTCCTGGGTGCAAAGGTGAAATGAGGGAGACCGCAAAATACTCCAAACATCATTAATAAATTTATCTATAAACACATCACTTGAATTCTAATAACTAATGACCCTTGTGCCTGCCATAGTTGAATAGCTGTCATTGTGTGCAAGGTGTGAGATGTGGGTGTGAGTGTTGCTAGGTAGCATTTGTTTGTGGGTGGGTGCTGGGGGTGTGGTGTATGAAGCAGTGTGTGAAGCTTGTGTTACAGATGGTGGTATGTAGCATTTGTTGAAGCCTTCACTCACCCTGACCACCCGTGAGAGCTCGTTAAACTTCTTCCTGCATGGGGTGTGGGACCTGGGGACCACAGTGCTGCCCCTGATGTGGTGTGCCACCTCCCTCCACATAGCCCGGCAGACTTGTGGCGAGGGCATCCTGCCAGTTGGTACAGGACTGCCCACCTTCTCTCCACCGCTAAAACTAATGCCTCCAAAGCTTCCTTGGAAAACTTCCGGGCTCTCTCTCTCGGGTGGAATCTGCCATCAGCATTTATAAATAAGTGTTGTTTCTCTTTTTCCTTCTTCTTATGGTTGTTGAGGCAGCGGCACACCCAACAATGCTGAGAATGAGGTGCTGCAGCATCAAAGGAACTCCCCTTTAAGTAGTAAAAAAAGCTGTGGCTATCATTACTTGTGTTTAGACTACACCCGATATTAGTGCACCTTTTCAGTGTAGCACTAATGTGTTTAGGTTTTTAGATGGGAATCATGACTGCAATCATTTTAATGAGGAGTGAGGACGAATTTTGCATGCAGTCTAGATGATTTTCAACTGGTGCTACTTAATCATTTTTAGTCTAAACACTGCCCACTCCTTGGCTATAATGAATTTCTAGCCCTCTAGAAACTCTTGCTGTTAGTTTTTCTAAAAAAAAGACATTTACCTCAGAAAATCTTATTTAATTTGAGTAAGTCTCTGTTGTGTATGTACCTTTAAGGGAATAACTGGTCTTAGACTGCAGTACCGGCAGTGACCACCCCTGTATAAAAGGCCCTAGCAGGCTTCTGTAGTTTCAGTTTGACGCTGCCTCTTGTTCAGTAAAGTACCTGTTAAACTGTTCTCCCGAAGTCCGTGTATTATTGAGGCGCGGACTTTACAGTGGCGACGAGTAAGTTCGAACTCACCTGCAGTGTGGCATCATCTCACGGGGATCTCGCCTGAAAGGAAGGTCCTGGAAGGTCGTAGTCTGAGCAACGGGCATCGACCGAGGGCAACCGCCCAAAGAATCCATCGGTGTTTGGAGAATTGCGGGAGAGACTGTGGTTCCAGCAAATCGTGCTGGTAGCAGGTAGCGCGCTGACCCTTCCGGACTGCGGCGGGCTCAAGCTCAATCGAGCGGCTCTACAAATCGGGCCGCGCAGCGTCGCTGGGAAAAGAAAACAAGAGAGAGAGGGTGGAGCGCACGGGGCGTGGTCGGTCCTCGAGAACAGGACAGCGGAGAGAAACTAAACGGGGGGCAAGGAAAGTGAGACGCACCGAAGCTGCGGGTCACCGCCATTACCCCGTAGAACGCTAGGAGCAGCGTGGCAGTAAGGGGAAGAAGCAAAAGCACGGGAGGCGCCATTTTATCCCGTTGGGGAAGAAGCAAAAGCGCGGGAGGCGCCATTTTATTCCATTGGGGAAGAAGCAAACGCGCGGGAGGCGCCATTTTAAATCGCCCAAGATGCCGAAAAGTGGCAGTATCACTGCTTTCGACAATGAGGTAGAAGACTGGACCACGTATGTGGAAAGAATTGAAGTGTACTGCAAGGCAAATGAGGTGGCCGATGGAAAGAGGGCGTCGGTATTATTAAATCTGATGGGTGCGAGTACGTACGGCCTATTGCGGAATTTAATTACCCCAGCTAAACCAATGGAGAAAAGTTTTGAGTAGATTGTTCATATCTTACAGGAACACCTAAGCCCTACACCACTGCTGATAGCAGAAAGATTCAAGTTCCATAAAAGAAACCAGCACAAAGGTGAGAGCAATGCTGACTATCTTACGGAACTACGCAAGTTATCGAAGCACTGCCAGTTTGGAGCAGGACTGGCAGACACCTTTCGGGATAAGTTTGTCTGCGGGCTCCAGAGTGAAGGAACCCAGAAACGACTACTTTCAAAAAAGGACCTGACGCTAGAACAGGCTTTCAGCGTGGCAGTATCCTACGAAGCAGCAGCACGGGGAGCTGCAGAAATACAACAGAAACCACAAGAATACAGCACTAACGAAATGGCGTATGGAGCCGAAAAGTGCTATCGCTGCGGCAGAACAACCCATGAGCAGAAGGACTGCTGGTTTAAAGACAAAATATGCAGGCAATGCGGGAAAATGTAACATATAGCAAGAGTCTGCAGGTCGGGAAAGAAGACCAACATGACAAGAACTACTAAGGAACAGTACAGGAAAGTAAAGAAACTGACAGATAGTAGTTCAGAAGATCAGGAGAGTGATAAGGACTCCGGGAGCAGGTGACTAAGTTGTTTAAAGTTACACAACGTGATCGCAAAAGAAGATCACTGAACCATTTGGGTCACCCTCATGATAGCAGGGTCCCCAGTAAAGATGGAATTGGACACAGGATCAGCCCTAACTGTCATGAATCGAGGAGACTATGAGCGGCTATTCTCACACATACCCTTAAAGGACACGTCCATTGTATTGAAGACATACACGGGGCAAAAGGTCTACCCCAGAGGAAAAATAAGGGTGCCAGTTGAATATAACGGAAAGGAAACACAGAAACTATACATGTATATACTACGAGATGGAGGACCACCATTATTGGGACGTGAACGGATCCGAAAACTACAATTGGATTGGCATTCCATTCTGGCACTAACTGTGACTGACAAAAAAGATGATGACGTCGCACCTGGACGTCTGTCACAAATTCTATCTGACGCGGAAGAGGTGTTCCAACAAGGACTTGGGACTCTAAAAGGAGTAAAGGCAACCATAAAGATTGAGGATAATGCAACCCCAAAATTTTTCAAGGCCAGACCGGTGCCATACGCGATACGCCCAGCTGTGGAAGCTGAACTGGAGAGCCTGGAGTGTTCGGGGGTGCTGTCTAAGGTGGACTGGAGCGAGTGGGCCACACCCATCGTTCCTGTAATGAAGAAAGCATTGAGCAGCACGCCTGGGGAGCCAAGGAAGGTTCGCATCTGTGGGGACTTCAAGGTGACTGTGAACCCAGTCCTGCACACAGTACAGTATCCGCTTCCGCGGATAGAAGATATTTTCGCCTCACTATCTGGAGGGAAACGCTTTACAAAGATTGACCTGGCTCAAGCGTATCTACAAATGGAGGTAGAAGAAGCATCTAGGAAATACCTCACGATAAACACTCACAAAGGCCTTTACCAGTACAATCGACTGGTATTTGGGGAAGCATCGGCCCCGGCTATGTGGCAGAGGGCAATGGAACAAGTCCTGCAAGGGATCCCGGGGACCCAGTGTTATTTGGACGACATCCTGGTTACGGGCAAAAATGACAATGAACACCTTGCCAACCTGGAACAGGTGCTTACGAGATTGCAGGAATATGGGCTACGAGCCAACCGTCCCAAATGCGAGTTCTTCAGGAGACAAATCTCGTATTGTGGCCACATGATTGATGAGGAAGGGTTGCATAAGTCGCCGGACAAGATTGAGGCAGCAGTCAAGGCTCCAGCACCAGAAAATGTGTCGCAACTGAGGTCGTTCCTTGGGTTGGTGAACTACTACCATAAGTTCTTGCCGAATTTATCTACAATTCTGCACCCACTGAACGCCCTCCTTCAAACTGGTGTAACATGGAAATGGAGTGATGAGTGTAAGCGTGCCTTCCAGGAATGTAAATGCCAAATCACTTCAAAAGAAGTATTGGCCCACTACAACCCAACACTACCGATTCGGTTGGCATGTGATGCGTCACCTTACGGCATTGGAGCGGTGCTGTCACACAAATTCCGTGACGGTTCAGAGAGGCCAATAGCCTTTGCATCGCGCTCGTTAACCTCAGCCGAGCGTAACTACGCCCAGATTGACAGGGAGGCCCTCAGCCTGGTGTGGGGGATGAAGAAGTTCAATCACTATCTGCACGGGCAGAAATTCAGCCTACTGACTGATCAACCCCTGGTTTCAATTTTTAACCCAAAGAAGGGCGTTCCGGTGATGACGGCGCAACGGCTGCAAAGATGGTCACTTTTTCTAGGGGCACATCAGTACGACATAGAGTACAAAGGTACGAAACAACATGGAAACGCTGATGGGCTGTCGCGCCTACCGTTGCCTACGGCAGAAGAAGCACCTGCAGTGGACCCTGTGGAGATATTCCATGCGACCATAGTCGAATGTTTGCCTGTTACAAACGCAAGTATTGAGAAGGAAACCCGAAATGACCTGACACTCTCTCGGGTCTATGATTTGACGGTGAAGGGATGGCCAGCATATGGCGACTCACTGTTGCCAGCATTCTCGCCAAGGAGGGAACAGCTGTCAGTGTGCCGGGGAACCTTGATGTGTGGATCCCGAGTGGTAATTCCACCCAAGTTGAGAGATAGAGTACTCAATGAGCTTCACGAGGGTCATCTGGGAGGGGTAAAAATGAAGAGCCTAGCCAGGGCGTTTGTGTGGTGGCCGGGAATCGATAAAGAAATCAAGGATATGACCAAGAGATGCACAGGATGCCAGAAGGTCCAAAACACTCCACCACAGGCCCCGCTACATCCATGGGAGTGGCCCTCATCTCCATGGCAACGGGTACACATTGATTTCGCTGGTCCATTTATGGACTCAATGTTTCTAATCGCTGTGGACGCCCATTCGAAATGGCCAGTGGTCATTAAAATGTCCTCCACCACCACGGCGAAAACTATTGCAGTCCTAAGAACCATCTTCGCCAGGAATGGGTTGCCAGAACAGATCTGTTCCGACAATGGCCCACAGTTTGTGTCTGAGGATTTCCGGAGGTTCCTGAAGAATAATGGGGTGAAACATTACACATCTGCCCCATATCATCCAGCCACAAATGGATTGGCTGAGAGGTTTGTTCAGACCTTTAAAAAGGCCATAAAGGCAATGTACAATGACGACATACCACTGCAACACAAGGTGGATAACTTCCTGTTTGCTTACCGGAATACGACACATGCAGTAACCAACCAAACTCCAGCCGTACTGTTTTTCAACCGGAGACTAAGATGTCGCTTGGATTTGCTCAAACCAAACATAAGACGAGATGTTGAGGATAAGCAGTTCGAGCACATAAATGAGAAGCCAACCAGGAGCTTCAAGATAGGGCAACCAGTCTTGGCCCGCGACTACCGAGCAGAAAAATGGCAGCCAGGCACGATATGCATACAGCAGGGACCACTAATGTACACAGTGGACATTGGAGAGAGCATCGTGAGACGCCATGCTGACCAGATCCTAGAGTCACAGGAACAAGCCAAACCTGTACCACAAGCATGTGCACCTGGTAATGAGCCCGAAGTACAGATTGCGTCTACCTCAGAAGCAGGGGTATTGGAAGCTGATGAACCAACCAATGACAATGAGCCAGAATTGACTCCACCGCCAGAACCGGATACTCGAGAAAGGCGCTATCCAGTCCAGATCAGGAAGCCTCCTCAAAGACTGAACTTATAAATGACTATTTCAATTGATGTATATATTACTGAGAAAATTGTAATTGTAATTAGTTATTATTTAGTTGTTAAATGAATGTTATGTACTGTTTATCTAAAAGGGGAGGAATTGTTGTGTATGTACCTTTAAGGGAATAACTGGTCTTAGACTGCAGTACCGGCAGTGACCACCCCTGTATAAAAGGCCCTGTATGGCTTCTGTAGTTTCAGTTTGACGCTGCCTCTTGTTCAGTAAAGTACCTGTTAAACTGTTCTCCCGAAGTCCGTGTATTCTTGAGGCGCGGACTTTATAGTCTCCAATTTCTTGGTTTACATATTTTTCAATGTCCAGAAATGGAAAAATAGTTAGTGTTTCCTTAAGTACTGCAGCTATATCGACAAATCCAGTGGAAACAATGATTTGTTTTGGAATTGTAAGCGATATTAATAGAGAGGACAGTTGTTCAATTAGTGTGTCTGTCTCCCTCAGCTTGGCTGACTTTCTAAGTTCAAAAGCACAAACTAAAAGACGGGCCGTGTAATTGGTCTCACACCGCAAACCAGCGCGATGTGGGTAGTGTACCAGGAACTTGCATGAAGCTGGATGCATTGGACATCATCCGCTTAATACCGGTGAGCGGCAGTTGCCAATCGGGCATCACAATACAGTCGGGGCCTTCTCAAAACCAACAGGCTCGGACACTGAGCTAGGCCCACATGCAAGTCCTGGGGAAGGTGAACAGGAGAGGGGCCAATGGCCCGCGGTGCTGCTATGAAGCCAGGATGAGCACTCCTGGTCCTCCTGACTCCACATTAATCTAAGCAAAAATAAAAGAGAAAGCGTTTCATTTTAGAACCGTGTGTTCGGCCGCCATACACCTGGAAAAGCATGCGCTGCCCAATTTCTGACACATTTAGCTGCTTAGAATCATAGAATGGTTACAGCATGGAAGAAGGCCATTCGGCCCATTGAGCCTGTGCCAGCTCTCTGCAAGAGCACTTCAGCTAGTTCCACTCCCCTGCTCTTTCCCCGTAGCCCTGCAATTTTTTTTCCTTCAGCTACTTATCCAATTCCTTTTTGAAAGCTGTGGTTGAGTCTGCCTCCACCACCCTTTCAGGCATTGCATTTCAGATCCTAACCATTCGCTGAGTAAAAAAGTTTTTCCCTCATGTCGCCTTTGGTTCTTCTGCCAATCACCTTAAATCTGTGTCTCTGGTTCTTGACCCTTCCGCCAATGAGAACAGTTTCTCTCTATCTACTTTGTCCAGGCCCCTCAAGATTTTGAACACCGCTAACAAATCTCCTCTCAATCTTCTCTGCTCGATGGAGAACAACCCCAGCTTTTCCAGTCTATCCATGCAACTGAAGTCCCTCATCCCTGGAATCATTCTCTTAAATCTTTTCTCTAAGGCCTTCATATCCTTCCTAAAGTGTGGTGCCCAGAATTGGACACAATACTCCAGTTGCGGCTGAACCAGTGTTTTATACAGGTTTGTAGCGGTTCGTGTCGATCGCCACTAAATAAGAGAGTTTGACTTCGACGAACTATAAATAAGTTGTTTATTTACAGGAACAGGCTAATTACAGCAGGTAAGATAGCAGGTAAGATGGCTGACTGTAGGAGCACCATGGTGTAGGTCTTGTCCCAGCGGGGACTCCACGAGGACTGAATTCGCAGTCCTGTGGAGAGGGTGATGACGTCATCACGCTCTGCTGTGTTTTCCCGCTCTTTGGGCGTCACGTGACCATGTCGTGACGTTAGCACATTCGCGTGCACTTAGGCGGTCACGTGACCTGTGCCGCTGCGTCGGTGCATCTCCCCGGTACGGAGGCTGGCCGTTGAGGCCGAGGTCGCGAGGCTGGGCTGTGCCGGTGCTTGCCGCGGGAGCGGGAGATCGCGTCGCTCCCGTCGGCTGGCCGATGCGGCCGAAGTCGCGGTAGGCCGGGCTGTGCCGGCGGCCATCCTGGAAGGCCGAGTCGGGCCGGCGGCCGCGGTACGCACGTCATGTGGTACGTGACATGACGTCAGCGCGTTAGGTCACCTCTTAAAGGGGCAACGGCCCCAACAGGTAAGTTATACATAGAGTAAGGTAAGTTAAAGGGAATTATGTATCTTTATGTAAGGGACAACCAGTGGTACCACCACAGGTTCATCATAATTTCCATGCTTTTGTACTTTATACCTCTATTCATGAAGCCCAGGATCCCATGAGCTTTTTTAACTGTTTTCTCTGCCCTGCTACCTTCAATGATTTGTGCACATATGCCCCTAAGTCTCTCTGTTCATGCACCCCCTTTAGGATTGTACCCTTTTTTTATATTTCCTCTCTTCATTCTTTCTACCAAAATGTATCACTTCGCATTTTTCTGCGTTTAAATTTCATCTGCCACATGTCCACCCATTCCTCCAGCCTGTCTATGTCCTCTTGAAGTCTATCACTATCCTCCTCACTGTTCACTATACTTCCAAGTTTTGTGTCATCTGCAAATTTTGAAATTGTACCATGTACACCAACATCCAAGTCATTAATACATATCAAGAAAAGCAGTGGTCCTAGTACCGACCCCTGGGGAACACCACTGTATACCTTCCTCCAGTCCGAAAAACAACTGTCCACCACTACTCTCTGTTTCCTGTCACTTAGTCAATTTTGTATCAATGTTGCCACTGTCCTTTTTATTCCATGGGCTTCAACTTTGCCGGCAAGCCTATTATGTGTCACTTTGTCGAGCGCCTTTTGGAAATCAATGCACATCACGTCAACCTCATCAACCCTCTCTGTTATCTCATCAAAACCTCGATCAAGTTGGTTAAACATGATTTGCCTTTAACAGATCTGTACTGGCTTTCCTTAATTATTCCACACTTGTCCAAGTGACTGTTAATTTTGTCACTGATTATTATTTCTAAAAGCTTCCCCACTACCAAGGTTAAACTGATTGGCCTATAGTTGCTGGGTTTATCTTTACACCCTTTTTTGAACAAGGGTGTAACATTTGCAATTCTCTAGTCCTCTGGCACTACCCCCATTTCTAAGGAGGATTGGAAGATTATGGCCAGTACCTCCGTGATTTCTTCCTTCACTTCCCTCAGCATCCGAGGATGTATCCCATCTGGTCCTGGTGACTTATCTACTTTAAGTACAGCCAGCCTTTCTAGTACCTCCTCTTTATCAATTTTTATCCCATCCAGTATCTCCCCTACCTCCTTCTTCACTATGTCTATGGCAGCATCTTCTTCCTTGGTGAAGACAGATGCAAAGTAATAATTTAGCACCTTAGCCATACCATCTGCCTCCATGCATAGGTCTCCTTTTTGGTCCCTAATCGGCACCACCCCTTCTCTTACTACCTGTTTACTATTTATGTGCCTATAGAAGACTTTGGAATTACCTTTTATGTTGGCTGCCAATCTATTCTCATACCTTCTCTTTGCCCCTCTTATTTTCTTTTTCACTTCTCCTCTGAACTTTCTATATTTAGCCTGATTCTCAGATGTATTCTCGATCTGACATCTGTCATACGCGCTCTTTTTCTGCTTCATCTTACTCTTTATCTCTTTCGTCATCCAGGGAGCTCTGACTTTAATTGCCCTACCTTTCCCCCTAGTGGGAATGTACCTCGACTGTACCCAAACTATTTCCTCTTTAAAGGCAGCCCATTGTTCGATTACAGTTTTGCCTGCCAATCTTTGATTCTAATTTACCCGTGCCAGATCCGTTCTCATCCCACTGAAATAGGCCTTCCTCCAATTAAGTATTTTTACTCTAGATTGCTCCCGGTCCTTTTCCATAGCTAATCTAAACCGTATGATACTATGATCACTGTTCCCTAAATGTTCACTTACTGACACTTGCTCCACTTGACCTACCTCATTCCCCAGAACCAGATCCAGCAATGCCTCCTTCCTTGTTGGGCCAGAAACATACTGATCAAGAAAGTTCTCCTGAACACACTTCAGAAATTCTTCCCCCTGTCTGCCTTTTACCCTATTACTATCCCAGTCTATATTAGGATAGTTGAAGTCCCCCATTATCATTGCTCTATAGTTCTTGCATCTCTCTGTAATTTCTCTGCAAATTTGCTCCTCCATATTTTTCCCCACTAGTTGGCAGCCTATAGAATACACCTAGTAGTGAAAAACACCTCTATTATTTCTTAACACTAACCATATAGATTCTGTCCTTGATCCCTCCAGGACATCCTCTCTCTCCAGCACTGTAACATTCTCCTTAACCAATATTGCCACACCACCTCCTATCTTTCCTTCCCTATCTTTCCTGAACACCTTATAGCCAGGTCTCCGTTATTGCCACGACATCATATTGCCATGTGGCTATTTGTGCCTGCAGTTCACCAACCTTGTTTACTACGCTTCGTGCATTCACATACATACACTGTAAACCTATCTTAGACCATCCTGTGTTCTCTCTTAGTTTGACCCCACCTAATACCTTACTATTTCTTACTTTAGTGCTAACCGTCTCTCCTAATCCTTTGTGCCCTTTGTTTCTCCTTTCTAATGCTACATCCTGGTGCCCATCCCCCTTAGCTTAAACCCTCCCCAACAGCACTAGCAAACTTCCCCGCTAGGATATTTGTACCGGCTCTGTTGAGGTGCAACCCATCCGGCCTGCACAGGTCCCACCTCCCCCAGAACTGGCCACAATGTCCCAGGAATCTGAAGCCCTCCCTCCTGCACCATCTCTTCAGCCACACATTCATCTGCTCTATCCTCCTATTTCTATACTCACTCGTGCCTGGCACCGGGAGTAAGCCGGAGATTACTACCTTTGAGGCCCTGCTTTTTAATCTCTTTCCTATCTTCCTGAAATCTGCCTGCAGGACCTCATCCCTCTTTCTACCTATGTCATTGGTACCGATATGGACCACGACTCTGGCTGTTCACCCTCCCCCCTCAGAATGTTCTGCAGCCGCTTGGCGTGGTCCTGAAACAGACATTAGGCCACTCGCTGTGTCAGCTGTGGCTCAGTTGATAGCACACTTGCCTTTGAGTCAGAACGTTGTGGGTTCAAGTCCCACTCCAGGGACATGAGCATAAAAATCTAGGCTGACACTCTAGTGCAGTACTGAGGGAGTGCTGTATTGTTGGAGGTGCTGTCTTTCGGATGAGATGTTAAACAGAGGTGCTGTCTGCTCTCTCAGGTGGGTGTAAAAGATCCCATGGCACTATTTCGAAGAAGAGCAGAGCTGTTATCCCCAGTGTCCTGGCCAATATTTATCCCTCAACCAACATCACATTGCTGTTTGTGGGAGTTTTCTGTGCACAAATTGGCTGCCACGTTTCCCACTTTACAACAGTGACTCCACTTCAAAAAGTGCTTCATTGGCTGCAAAGCGCTTTGAGATGTCCATTGGCCATGAAAGGCACTATATAAATGCAAGTCTTTCTTTTTTTCTTTCATTAGCATATTCAAGGGCCCTAACGCCTGTTTTTTTTGGCTGCCGGTACACTTTCGGTGGGGTGCATGCTAGATTGTGTCAGGGAATTGGTTCCCCCAACATGAATTTTGCATCGCAAAAACGGGCTCGACAGGAACTAGTTACTCCTGATAATTCAAAGTCAATTTTTTTTCAAGAAAATTTCAATTGTACATGACATGAATCAGGCAATCGCATTAAAATGGCACAGAAGGCTTTTTTTTAAAATGCGATTTGATTTATCTAGTAATTCCAGTTAAGCCACTTTGAATTGATAGGAGTATACACAAAGACGCAATTTGATGGCACAATTTTTCTTCAGTTAACAAGTTAAAAGTTCTGGGCAAAAATATCAAGGTCGAGCTCAGGCTTTTGGGAGAGGATGAGGCCTTCAAGTAGAAACATTAATAAAGATACAAACAGCAGCTATTTAAGTTATATTTAATCACGTATTGTGAAATATGTATTACTTCATTTTTTATTATGTTACAAATCTTATTTTAAATCTGTGGTCAGTTGGGTTGAAAAGCAAAGCATTGGTGAACAAAAATGTTTGCAAGAAGTGGTTTGTGATTTGATTTGTTTGACATCTCTTCCCTTTCTAACAATCTTGGCACAGGAATGAATAATAATTCATAAATTTGAAGCACTGTAAATAAACTCCAGTCAATCAAACAGAATTCATTTGAACGGCGCTCAATATATTTGCATATCAGCCAGACAATTGCAAGAAATTTGGAGAGGTAAGCCTTCCTTAATTACCCTTTCTCCCTCGATGTTGCTCAAAGATTGGCAAGTATAGCATAAACACTGCTGGTGCTTTGGGTAAGAGGTTTGCTCAGCTCGGTGCTGAGAAAGCTCTTTAGGGAATCCTGTGCATGCCACACAAAAGCCAAATTACAATTTGAGTTTTTAAATTGTGCAAACCCACGACCTCTGCCACCTAGAAGGACAAGGGCAGCAGGCACATGGGAACACCTCCAAGTTTCCCTCCAAGTCCTAATTTGGAAATATATTGCCGTTCCTTCATCGTCGCTGGGTCAAAATCCTGGAACTCCCAACCGAACAGCACTGTGGGAGTACCTTCACCACACGGATTGCAGCGGTTCGAGAAGGCGGCTCAGCACCACCTTCTCAAGGGCAATTAGGGATGGGCAATAAATGCTGGTCTTGCCAGCGATGCCCACGTTCCATGAATGAATAAAGTAAAAGTGCATTCTATACTATATTTATGATAATAAAAGCATAGAAAGAACCAAAACCACTTAAAGCGTGTTCCTGGTCACAGCAGGAACATGGTTTTCACAGTGCGGGGGCCTGAAGGGTTGGAATGAGCAGCAATGCAGATGAGGACATTCCAATGGAATTGGAGGTAACCTTGTGATATAACAACAACAGCAACTTGCATTTATATAGCGCCTTTAATGTAGTAAAACGTCCCAAGGTGCATCACGGGAGCGTTATCGAACAAAATTTGACACTGAGCCACATAAGGAGATATTAGAACAGATCTTGGTCATAGAGATAGGTTTTAAGTTGTGTCTTAAAGGAGAAAAGAGAGGTAGAGAGACAGAGCGCTTTAGGGAGGGAATTCCAGAGCTTCGGGTCTAGGTTGGTAATTGGTTGGGAGGTAGGAGGCAGAGCATAGTGAAAGGGAACGTTCTCTGATTGGCAGGATGTGACAAGTGGTGTTGTCCAGGGACCTGTACTGGGGCCTAGGCTTTTCACCATATAAAGCAATGACTTGGATGAAGGAATAGAGAGCTCCATATCCAACTTTACAGATGTCACTAAGTTAGGAGGCACAGTAAGTTGTATGGATGGGAGCAGGAAGTTACAAAGGGACATAGACAGACTAAGTGAGCATGCAAAACTATGGCAGATGGAGTTCAATGTGGGGGAGTGTGAGTCTTCCACTTTAGATCCGAGAAAGACAAATCACAATATTTTCTAAATGATGAGAGACTAGGAACTAGCAAAGAGATTTAGGTGTCCATGTCTGTCCACAGATGACTAAACAATAGTATACAGGTACAAAAAAGTAATCAAATTGGCTAATGGAATGTTGGCTTTTATGTAAAGGAGGTTTGAATAAAAAAGTGAGGAAGTGATGCTTCAACTGTACAGAGCCTTGGTCAGACCCCATCCCGAGTAATTTGTTCAGTTTTGGACATCGTACCTCAGGAAAGATATGTTGGCCTTGGCGAAGGTACAGTGCAGATTCATCAGAATGAAAGCATAGTTTAAAGGTCTAAATGATGAGGACCGGTTGCATAAACTTGGTAGGAGTTTAGAAGGTTGCTCCTTCTTGCCCACAAGGAAACAATTTTTTTTTTTTAACGACTTGCCTTTTCTGAGCCTCTTCTTGTCCTGGATCTGCTTACTGCCAGGTCTCAGTTAAAATTGCAGTCGGGCCCGATGACATCATTGGAGTCTGATGTTCATATTTAAAGAAGGACCACAACGGCTTTCCAGCGGGTGTCCCACTCGCCTGCTCAAAAGAGAAGGTTAAAATTGCAACCTGCGGGAAGACAACCTGCTCAAAGGCAGTAAGTCACTGTGGCCATTTTAACTGCCTGCCTGCTGGTTTCCGCTAGGTGGGCAGAGTTAAAATCAGCCCTAATATCATTCGTAGTGGTTTCATTTATCTGAAAGAAGATTCTTTTAAATAAAGTCTCATCAAAAACGAGGACAAACATTTGATCTAAACTTTTGGTTCTAATCTACCAAGTCAAAAACGATTGCTGTGACATCCTTAAAGCTCCCTTCAAACTTGAGCAAAATAACATAGTGACTAGAAACTTTTTTTCTCTTCTTGCCTCCTCTCCCAGATTGTTAATCAAGCAAGGATACAGTTTCCCAGGCACCTGCTGCCTTCTGGCACCATGTCCTAGAAAGTATGCTTCATGCGTGAGGCTAGACAGTGAGTGTGCAGCCGACTGGACCGTGAGGTTTGCAGTCAAGGCTAATCCAACAAACCACAGGTGCACTTTACAGCAGGGGTAAGTGGACCACAATCAGAAGTGGAAACCTTTCCCCTCCGTACTCGAAGTCCGATTGTGGACTCCAAATTCTAAAGGAACATCTCATTTTAGTATCGGTAAACAACTTGCTGTTTGTAAATGCTCAGAAGAACGTCTCGGGGCCTGATTTTCTGCTCTGTAGTTACAGATGAGAAACAATATTGTGCATTAATCCCAATTCACGTGCAGAATTGCAATCTGGGACTTGTGTACAATCGCCAAAAGTTGCAATAATGCAAAGGCATCAGTGTCTGTAACAATCGTTTTTTTCAGTTATAGGTAATCATGACTACAAGAGCTTCTTGTGCGTATTTAGGCATTTCCAAATTCTGTAAAATACTTTCTATCAAATGTTTATTTGCAACTAATATCAATTTACATATTTAAAGCAATCCTGTGAATGCTTTGGTCCACAGTTCTACCCACTGTCTGGAGATCATAGAGTCATACAGTACAGAAGGAGGCCATTCGGCCCATCAAGTCCGTGCCAGCTCTCTGTAGAGCAATCCAGTCAGTCCCATTACCCCGCTCTATCCCCGTAGCCCTGGAAGTTTATTTCCCTCAAGTGCCTATCCAGTCTTCCCTTGAAAACATTGAGTGTCTCCGCTTCCACCACTTCTGTTGGCAGCAAATTCCAGGTCCTCACCACTCGCTGCATAAAAAAGATTTTCCTCACGTCCCCCTGTACCTCTTTCCCAAAACCTTAAATCTGTGCCCCCTAGTCCTTGTATCATCAACAATTGGGAACAGCCTTTCCCCGTCTAGCCTATCCAAACCCGTCATATACTTGTACACCTCTATCAAATCACCCCTCAACCTCCTTTGCTCTAATGAAAACAAATCCAACTTCTCCAATCTGTCCTTGTAGCTAAGATCTCCCATCCCCGGAACCATTCTGGTAAATCTCCTCTGCACCCTCTCAAGTGCCTTCACATCCTTCCTAAATTGTGGTGACCAGAACTGGATGCAGTACTCCAGTTGTGGCCTAACCAGTGCTTTATAAAGGTTCAGCATAACTTTTCTAATTTTGTACTCAATACCTCTATTTATGAAGCCCAAGAACCCATATGCTTTGCTAACCACTCTCTCAATATGTCCTGCCACCTTCAGGGACCTATGCACATTAACTCCCAGGTCCCTCTGTCCCTGCACACTCTTTAAAACTGTGCCATTAAGTGTATATTGCCTCTCCCTGTTCCTTCTGCCAAAATGCTTCACCTCACACTTCTCTGTATTAAATTCCATCTGCCACCTGTCTGCCCATTCTGCTAGCCTTTCTATGTCCTGGTGTATGCAAAATGAAAGCAGTTCCAGGCTGGACTTTGCATGAATTTCTCATGGCAGTGAAGGGTCCAGTTATAGGTTACTGCTAAACTTGAAAACTATCTGGTTCTGTCAGTTTTGACCCAAATCCCCACCCAGCTTCTGCTCTGTGCACATAAATTGTTTTCAATTGACAGATGGAAAATGAATCGAGTGAACTTGTTAATTTTGCATGTTTTTAAAGTCAGGTGTTTACATTGCCTGTGTGTACGAGTACAAAATAAACAAATAATGGCACGGATTTTGCAGTCAGCGGCGAAGGAACGGCATAAAGATTTGTCAGGATTTAGAGCGGTGATTTCCTGTCATCAGGTGTCTGTTCCAGTGTGGCGCCCTCTACAGAGGACCCGTGAGTGCAAACCAGGAAGTATGAAGTAGGATATATAAAGTAGATTTAAATGATATACAAAAAGCTAAATAAAGATTGGGAAATACAGATGGGATTAAGGGAGTGAAATAAGAGAGAGACAGAAAAAGACAAAAAAAAATTATTAAAATAATTTTCTTCTGTGTCAGCTGTGGCTCAGTAGGTAGCACACTCGCCTCTGAGTCAGAAGGTTGTGGGTTTAAGTCCCACTCCAGGGACTTGTGCACATAAAGCTAGGCTAACACTCCAGTGCAGCGCTGAGGGAGTGCTGCACTGTCAGAGGTGCTGTCTTTCGGATGAGACATTAAACCGAGGCCCCATCTGCTCTCTCAGGTGGACGTAAAAGAGCCCATGGCACTATTTCGAAGAAGAGTAGGGGCGTTATCCCCGGTGTCCTGGCCAATATTTATCCCTCAACCAACATAACAAAAACAGATTATCTGGTCATTTTCACATTGCTGTTTGTGGGAGCTTGCTGTGCACAAATTGGCTGCCACATTTCCCACATTACAACAGTGACTACACTTCAAAAAGTACTTCATTGGCTGTAAATCGATTTGAGACGTCCGGTGGTCGTGAAAAGCGCTATATGAATGCAAGTCTTTCTTTCTTTTCTTTCTGAGGGAATGAGATTCCAGCTTGGTAAAATTATTTTTTCAGGGCCAGAGAAGTTGTTCAGCAGTAATTATCACTTACCACGCTATTAAAAATTAACTTACTCCTGAATGCACCAGCCCTAACTTTATTAGCCATCTTTAGTGCGGAACTAGTAGGCAAGTACAGCAACTTCACACCATTACATTGATTTCACTAGCAGAGCAGGGTATCTCTGACAGCAACTTCCTGATTTCCACATTTAGCTGCGCATGTGTGGATGCCAGAAGTTGCTGTCCAATTTATCCTGTAATAACGGTGAGTACTGATAGCCTCACTGTTATTATTATAGCAAAATCTGGGCTATGGTTTTCAAGGGGCAATTACCATGCTCAGTGAGAAGTTTAGCAATCAGCAGTGATGTACCAGTCCAACCACAATATATTAGTTGACTTGACAACTAATGCAAATTTTATTCCTGTTGGAGGGTCCCCTGCTGAACAATTTTCCGCATCTCTGGTCTGGATCCAATATGCTCCTGGCTCTTTGACTTTCTTTTTTTTTAATATTTAAAACTTTTAATTTAACTTTTTATAAATATCAGTTGGGTATTGGGGGTTACAATTCCCACCTCATGAATTCACAGCATGGATTTGATCTGGCCAAGAATCTAACATGCAGTTTAGCATCTTAAAAAGTAATAAATTTATGCTGTTGGATTCCAAAAGTTAACAAAGAATTGTTGGTCTATATAAACAGAAAATGCTGGAAATACTCAGCAGGTCAGACAGCATCTGTGGAGAGAGAAACTGAGTTAACGGGGGAAATTTTCCGGGGGGTCAGCGGGCACGATCGGTGGCGGGACAGTTGGAAAAGTGTTTTTTTTGACAGCGGGTCAGGACCCCGCTGTCAACCCGCCGCCACGCACCTTTACCAAATGTCGGGTCTGTCAGCACTGAGCAGACCCAACACGCAGCGGCAGGGGAGGCAATTCAAGTCATTATGACTTTGTTAAAAGAGGATTAACAACAATTTTGAGCTCACCTTTAGAATTTACTAGCTCGCCAACGGGTCCACACTGCTCGGGGATCACGTCTGTTAAGCTGGGCAGGAATTGAATGGCCATGGAATGATCTCATTACTTGACAGCTTGAAATGTGCTATAAAAGCTCCCATCTCAAAGCTGTTCACTTTCCAAGTTCAAAAGCTGTTGCTTACTGCATTTGGAAGACAGATTGAGCTTTATGCAGGTTACAAGTGTTTGGAGCAAACTCTGTATCCAGTGTCACTTCGTTGGAACCTCTCTCCCCATTAACAGATTGCTTCTGTCATCTCAGGTTCAGCTGCCACCTATTCTATCAGCATGGGTACGGTTTATACTGTCTCATCTTGGTCCTCAGAATCTGACCACGATCAGCCACAACACCAGCGTCACCAGGCACACCAGCAGCACCAACAACCACACCAACCTTCTCCGCAATCAAATGATGCTGCACAGAACAGAGGGCATCAGCACCCGAGCACATTGCTGCCTGGGACACCAGGGATGGCCTCACCATGACCACATTTACTTCACTTGACACTCCACGCCCTGGCTGCCACATGATGCGCCAGGTTGGCACCACCCCACACCAACACCATAAAGCATCCTTACAATGCCCAAGCCATTCCTTTCACACTCATCACCATTGCGGGGTAGCCGTTATGTCTCACCATTCACTGCAACTCACTAAGCCACTGCCACACAAATCTGTCCAAGAACGCAAAGTGTTGAAAATAGAGATTTCAATGTTTGACAGCACATTAACAGAAACTTCACATGAACATTGGCTAAAACACCCAAGTGCCTACCCTTGTGTGTTGTTAGTTGGTATGATTGGACTAGGATGAGGGTGAGTGTGAGGGATGGCTAGTGAGATGGGGAAGTGATAATGTAGATAGAGAGGGATGGGTGGAGGTGCAAGGTAAGTTGGTTTGAGTAAGGATGTGCAGAAGTAGGGTAGGGAAGGCAGAGTGATGGGGATGTGATGAATGGCACAGCAGGATGAGGTTGAGTGTGGCTTTGCAGTAACATTTCGTGATCTACTGAGATTATTGAAAGGTTTGCGCCACTGCAGCCAGGTCCTCCTAACGACATCCCTGCTTGTGTCCTCCTGTGCAATGTGCAACTAGGCTGCATTTGTCTCCTGGGGAGGTCTCTTCCGCCCATTGGAAGGGAAGAGGACCTCCCTATGTGCTGTGACTCCCTCCATAAGCATATGGAGGGAGTCATGGGAGAGCCTGGGTGCAGCTGTGCACTTCTGTGCCGTCATTGTCAGTGTTTGCAACACCTCAATGCTGTAGAACACTGACAGCACAAATGTCAAAGTAAATTTGTGCATGGTCCCTTTAAGGAAACCAGCTGATGGCGCGTCATCAAATTATGTCATCAGACCCGCTTCCTTCAATTGGACCGGGAAATGCACTGGGCGGGCTTAACAAGCCCAATCAGGGGAAATTCATTCTACAGAGTGGGCTGGAGCCAGCAGCAGGGTCGGGACCCGCCACTGACGTCACCCGCGACGGACCCGCCAAGGGGGGGGGGGAGGCGGCTGGGATCAGAGATCGCAGTGGGGTTGAGGGGGTTCAGCTGGGGATAGGCGCGGGCCGGGGGCATTGGCCGGCGATCGGCTGTGGCAGTCGGCTGGGGATCGTGGGGGTGGGGGGGTGAAAAGAGGATCGTGGCTGGCCAACAGAGGATTTTGGCTGGCCTCTGCATCATCAATGGGGTGGGGTGAGGTGGGGTCTCTGATCGTGGGAGGTTGGTTAGGCAGGGACCCTGGATCCAGGAGGTAGGTATAAAGCCACTTACCTCCTGGATGCAGCAGTCCCCGCCTCGGTTTAACTGCCGGGTTAAATGAATTGTGTGGAAACCCGTCCACAGGCAGTTAAATTCAACATGGAGGTTAAAAAAAAGAGGCTTCCAGCCTCATTATAATATTTAAATTGACGTGCCACCTCCCTGGGAGCGGGTTGGTTGCCTGCCCCCGTTAAAACCGGAAGTGGGCGGGTTGGAGGCGGGATTAGTTCGGGAATCCCATTTTTAACAATTTAACTGCCCCCACGCTCCAAACCCACCCATTTTTTTTAGGGGAAAATTCTGGCCACAGATGGGCAGTATCAGAAAATTCATGAGAAAGATAAAAATGCCAATTTTTATAAGTTATTCCTCTCCCTTCAAATACTTTAAAAAAATACTTATCAACTTGGTAAATGCAATAAAAATTATTATAATATATACAGGAATCCCTCCCCAACCGCGGGGGATACGTTCCTGAAAACCCCCGTGGTTAGTAAATTCAGTATAAATGTGTATAAACACAATAAAAAAGAATATAAAAAGCATAAAAATCATGTTATTTACCTGATTCCTAAATTAAAAACCGCAGATATGCGAATTTCACTGCCGCGGTTGACAAAAATTGTCGCAGAGTGGAAACCGTGTATACGTGAAATCCGTGTATGGCAAAACTGCGGTTGGGGCGGGATTCCTGTATTGAGTCAAATTTCTCATTTTGCCTAAAACTAGTATTGGGAGTAGATTTCCTGGCCTGTCCTGTTCTGCAGTTCCCTCCACAGATAACCTAAACCTGACTTCAGGGAGCTATTTTCAGTGGGTTGGGCATTAAGCTACATCAGTTATGCAGTGGTCAGTTCATTGACTTCCTACATAGCTAGGAATGGTGCTTATTCTGATATGCAGTATCTTAACTTATTGCCGGCAGTAAAACGAAAGAACTTGTATTTATATAGTGCTTTCTCGCTCTTCAGTACACTCCAAAGTGCTTCACATCCAATGGATTTCTTTTTGTTATTGACATGGCAGCCAATTTGTACACCGTGAGGTCCCACAAACAGCAAATGAGTGACCAGAGAATCTGTTTTTGGTGGTGATAGTTGAGGGATCAGAAAGAACTTGCATTTATATAGCGCCTTTCACAATGTCCCAACGTGCTTTACAGCCAATCAAATACTTTTGAAGTATAGTCACTGTTCTAATGTAGGGATACTGTAAATGTATCCATGACCAGACAAAATAGATCTAATAAATTACATCATATCACAAAAATATACGAAGTACCAAAAAAGACTTGGGGCTAGATTTTCAGTTGATAGCGCCAGCAGTTAGCACCTTAAGAGAAGTGATTTTCGGGCACTATGCGTGTAGCGCCCGTGCGCAGCGCAGTTTGCGCCCCACCCCAAATTAAGTTGCCCGTTAGCGCCGGCGCAAAGTTCAGCGCCCGCCCGGATGCGCGCGCAGAAAATGACGTCACATCCTCGTGCAACGCCCTTTGTGCGCCCCGATTCCAAACTTCAGTCGGACCACCCCATTGTGCGGCTGGCGGCTGGAGCGTTTGGAAAAAGGAACGCAACACAACCAGCGCGGGCCCCGGGGGGCGCAAATTAAAGGGGACGTGCTCTCCAGTATAAAGGCCAGCCTTTTTTCAGAAAACACTCTTGTGCAACGCATTTCTGGAGACACAACAAGGAGGATAGCTAACTGGTTTCAAGCAGCAAGAGCCAGGTATTTTTGGACTCAGGCCAGAGCGCTGCAAGTGGCCTTTTGGAAATTTGAGTGTTTGCCAGGATTTGATGGGGGTTGCATGGGGTGCCAACGCGGAGCTGCAGCTCCATGTCCGTAGGGCTCGCAGACGCATTGTGAGAGGGGCAGCCCTGGCTAGAGGCAGAGGGGGCTACAGGCGTCGGCCACGTAGGCCTTACCCAGTCAGGCTATACTGCCAGCAGCGCTCCTACCTAAACATGAGTGCCGCGCGATGTGTTAAAAGGCTCCGATTCCGAAAGGAGGTGATTGCAGAGATCTGCCACCTGCTTCGCCGAGATCTGCGGCCAAAGCTCAGGTGCAGGACGTCTCTGTCGGTGGAAGTGAAGGTGACGGTGGCATTGAACTTCTATGCCACCGGCTCCTTCCAATACGCTGCTGGGGACATAGCAAACATCTCCCAGTACGGCGCGCATCGCTGCATCCGCCAGGTGACCGAAGCACTGTTCAGAAGGAGAAGCCAATTCATCTCCTTCCCCATGGCCCTGGAGAGCCAGCATCAGCGCACATTGGGATTTTCCAGACTCGGGGAATTCCCCTTGGTGCAGGGCGCCATTGACTGTACGCATGTGGCTTTGCGGGCCCCTCTGGAGCATGGCGAGCAGTATCGCAACAGGAAGGGCTACCATTCTCTGAATGTGCAGCTGGTCTGTGACCACAAGCAGCGCATCATGGCAGTCAATGCCAGCTTCCCAGGCAGCAGCCACGATGCCTTTATCCTGCGGCAGAGTACTGTGCATGACATGTTCCAGGCACAGCCTCCCCCAAGAGGATGGCTACTCGGGGACAAAGGCTATCCTTTGTGCACCTGGCTCATGACCCCGCTCCGCGCGCCCAGGACCGCTGCTGAAGAGGCCTACAACGAGAGCCATCAAACCACCCGCAACATCATCGAGCTAACTATTGGGGTCCTCAAGCAGCGGTTCCGCTGCCTTGATCGCTCCGGAGGAGCTCTCCGGTATTCGCCGGACCGGGTCTCCCAATTTGTGGTGGTTTGCTGCATGCTACACAACCTGGCTATCCGCAGGACTCAGGCACTGCCACCTGACGTTGGACCAGCACCTCAGGAGGAGGAGCAGGAGGAGCATGAGGAGGAGGAGGAGGAGGAGCAGGAGTACGTTCCCAGGAGGGAGCGACCAGGGCCAAGGGCCACACGACGCCACCTTATTACACGGTACTTCTAAGCCCCCTGTCAGGGAATGGCCAGGGGCCATGAGGGAAGATGAATGCAGCCGCTCCGCAAGCCCTCAGCCGGCGAAGCCAACAAACACTAAGAAGAACAACCATGGAGACTGCATGAATAAAGATAATTTTTTATTACACAAAAATGAAAAGCCCTTCCCACATGAATCCCCAAAAACAATAAACGGGCCCCACAAAAAGCCCAACAAACGACTCACTCCCACAAACTGGGGAGGAGTCACTCCACCTTTCTTCAAACCGGGCCTCAACGTCGGCCGAACGCAAAAAATAAGCCCTCCAACAACACAACCATGGGCAAAATAAAGATGGCCACCGCCATATAAAAGGAAAGCTGGCCACACCCTCTACTGAGTGGCCCGCGAGGGCGAGACCTTGCCCAGCATTTTGCCTCCCCTGCCCGGCCTGCTGCTCCTTCGCAAGCTCTGCCCAGTGGCTGCTGCGAGGCTGGGGGAAGGTGCCTGAGGCTCAGATGCCCTTCCGCCAGATGCCGCTGGGGGGCGGCCTACACGGCGTTTGGGCCTCGAGGGGCCGTCTGCTGAGTGGCGCACCTGAGCCTGGCCACCATCAGCTGCAGCCGCTTGCCCTTGACGCCCCAGTGGGGGAATGGCGGCGACGGATGGCGCAATGTGGGCCAGCTGGCGTCTGGGATGCGCTGGCTGGTGCTGTGGCGCAGTGGCACTCGGCCGGGCCCGCACTGCAGGATCCGCAACAATCAGCCGAGGGGCGGCTTGCTGGGATGGTCCAGCGCGGCGGCTGCCCTGGCGATGCCTGCCTGAGACAGCGCGTGTGGCAGCAGTGAGTGCCCCTGTTGTCCTGGTGTGCGCGCGCATCACATCCGCCAGGGTCTTGACGGCATCAGCCAGCATGCGGCCACTCGCGGCAGTTGCTGCCCCGAACTCGCGCACACTGGTCGCCAGCGACTCGATGGCCTCAGGCATGCGCCCCACCACGCTCATGAGCTCCGTGTGGCGCCGGTCCGAATCCTCGGCCATCTTATCCAGCTTCCGCACCTCCTCCGAGGTGAAGGTGTCCGGACTGGAGTCGCGACTCTCCCGCTGGGGAGGAGGGGGCCGAACTAAGGGACCCTTGCCACGTTGGTGGCGGCGAGTGTGCCGATCAGCAGCACTCCCCTCTGATCCTTCCCCCCTTTGGGGGGAAGGCCGCGGGCCACGCGCACAGCCCCTGGGTGGCTGGACGCCACTGGTCCCAGAAGCTGCATTGCCCTGCGACAGTTCCTCCAGGCACTCGTCCAGTGAGGAGGTGTCAAGCATTTCCTCCTCTCCTGCGGGACGTGACTGTTCCCCCGATGGTCCGGCTTGCTCCTCCTCCTCCTCCTGCTCGGAGGTGCTGTCACTGGCAGCTTCAGGGTCCTGGTCGTCACCAGCTGAAAGCAGGAATGCACAAGAGTAGCTTCAGAGTGAGGAGACGGCGTCAGCGAGGGAGTTAGGACTAGTGGCATTCAGCGCATTGGTGGGACAGTGGCAAAGGAGGTAGCTCGGATGGGCCAGTGCGACGCGAGAGGGCCAAAAGGCGAGGTCCTTACCATTGCCGGGCAGTGGAGGGTCGGATACTCCGCACGCTGTGGGGACGATCACACGGGCTCCCATGAGCACACACACGCGCTCCTCCAGCCGAGTGAGCTTCTGCAGCTTGGCGCGGCCACCCCTGGCACGGGCCTGGCGATTAAAGGCTACTTTAGCCTGCAAGAGAAAGGACGGGCTGTAAGTGCGCAGTGTAGCCCTGATGTAGTGTGCACTGCCTCCCATGGTGGAATAGCTTGGCCAGAGTGAAGCCCTGATGTAGTGTGCACTGCCTCCCATGGTGGAATAGCTTGGCCAGAGTGAAGCCCTGATGTAGTGTGCACTGCCTCCCATGGTGGAATAGCTTGGCCAGAGTGAAGCCCTGATGTAGTGTGCACAGCCTCCCATGGTGGAATAGCTTGGCCAAAGTGTAGAGTGCCGAATGGCCATTTGATGCTCATGACTGTCCCAATGCTGCTGGCTGAGGGCTGGCCAATAGGACTTTCAGCTCCCTTTGCCCATCATGTCAGGTGTACATGCAAGAATGAGGAGGAGACTGGAAAGGCTACTCACCTTGACAATCCTGGTCAGGTCGTTGTATTTTTTACGACATTGTTTGTGGGTCCTGGGGGCATCGCCGGTGAACGTCACCCTCTGGGCGATCTGCTTCCAGGCTTTGGTGTAGTCGTGGTGGGCTGGATTCCTCCCACTCTCTGGGAACAAGATCTTGCGCCTCACCTCCAGAGCTGTGACCATTATGTCCAGATCACCCTCTGAGAAGCGCAGGGCACGCTGACGGGCCTTCTCTGGCGTTGCTATGACTCCCTGGGGCTGAGCAGTAGTGTTGAGGCCTCTTTGCAAGGCTGCAGTGTGCAGGGCGTGGCAGCAGACCAATTCGTCCCTTCCCCCTTTAAGAGCTGGTCGGCGCCACGGGGTCTGCTGTCAGTCCAAAAATGACTGCACCCGCGCTGCGCCCCGCCTGGGCGCTATCCCTCTGGACCGCCGGCTTAGCGCCTAAAGATAGTAGTGGAACGCCTCTTTTAGCGCTCCACCAACCTCTTAGGGCGAAGCCACTGAATTCCCGGCAACGGGGCGCTACTTTGGGGCGGGCGCTAACTTCGGGCGGGCGCTAAGGTTAGCGCCCCAAAACTGCCTATACTGAAAATCTAGCCCTTGGTCACAAAGCCAGATCACAGCTTTGTAGGGGTGGGGCTGATGAAGATATTTATACTGGGTTGAAATTTGATATTTGTTTTGCTGATCATGAAAATTCACTAGAAACTCTAATAACCCCAATAATTAATATCTCCATGTCATAAGGCACAGAAGTGTAAAAAATTGATTTCTATTTTTTAAAATTGGAATTCAATTCAAAATTCAGTTTGTCTAGTCCTAAACCAAGTTCTATTCCAATGCTCTCCTGGCCGGCCTCCAACCTTCCACCCTCTGTTATCTTGAGCTGATCCAAGATTCTGCTGCCTGTATCCTAACGTAGCAATTCCTGTTCAGCCATCATCCCTGTGCTCGCTGACCTACATTGGCTCCCAGTCCACCAGCACCTTGATGTTAAAATTCTCATCCTCGACTTCAAATCCCTCCATGGCCTCGCCCTTCCCTATCTCTGTAACCTCCTTTAGCCCGGCACCCTCCAAGAACTCTGCGTTCCCCCAATTCTGGCCTCTTGTGCATCCCCCATTTCCTGTGCCCCACCTTTGGTGGCCGTGCCCTCAGCTGTCTAGGCCATAGCTCTGGAATTCCCTCCTAAACCCCTCCGACTCTCTCTCCTCCTTAAAACCTACCTCTTTGACCAAACTTTTGGTCATCTGTCCTAATGTCTCCTTCTTTGGCTTGATGTCAATTTATGTCTGATTACACTCCTGTGAAGCACCTTGGGATGTTTTACAATGTTAAAAGTGCTAGAAAAATGCAAGCTGTAGTTGTTGTAACCCCGCTTAGTTGTCCTGAGTGCACAATTCCCAAATGTTTTGAATTTTCAGACTTCTTGATGAGAGAGACAGTACTTTCTCAAAATCAGAATTTTCCGGTAAGTGTGAAATAGGCTTTTTTTTAAACAACTGTTCCACTCAAAATATTGGAACAGCATAATTTATAATATCTATCTTAATCCATTTTCTCCAATATTTGTTTGAAAGCCAGAAAAAAGCCCTTTGTCCACACATCTCTGCTTCATTTCAACTATATCAATGACTTCCAGTGTCTGCATTATTCATTTTGCATTTCTAGTGTGTGTGTGCGCGTATGTGGTGTGAAGGAATTAATAGAACAATTTAAGGAATAAGGTTGCAGATCTATAAATGAATCTGTAAAAGACCCTGCAATGACATATATACCTTTTAAAATAATTTTCTTTGTATGAATTTTGTGCTAACCAGGGTAATTATCAAGTACTCCCAGGTCGGGAATAGCAAAGGTTGCGCCTCCTTCTACTTTGTCTCAACACTGCGCCTTCATTCCAACCTTAGAAGACTATCCCTATTACAACAGTGTGACAATTTTTCCACTTTCCACACTTGCCATCTTGTGGCCTCTTTGAATGAGATGCCCATTTAGTACCAGATTAGGACAGTTTAGTGCTGTGGGCCCAAGCTCACTTGGAACTGGAATGGGATGTATGAGTTTAAATGGGGACTGAATTGAGTCTCCATGCCCTGGTTTACTGACTCTCCACCTTCTAATCCCACTTCACCTGAAGACTACATTTGGTCTGGACTCCCTGGGCTAGATTTTCAGTATAGACAGTTTTGGGGCGCTAACCTTAGCGCCCGCCCGAAGTTAGCGCCCGCCCCAAAGTAGCGCCCCGTTGCCGGAAATTCAGTGGCTTCGCCCTAAGAGAGTGGTGGAGCGCTAAAAGAGGCGTTCCACTCCTACCTTTAGGCGCTAAGCCGGCGGTCCAGAGGGATAGCGCCCAGGCGGGGCGCAGCGCGGGTGCGGTCATTTTTGCACTGACAGCAGACCCCGTGGTGCCGACCAGCTCTTAAAGGGGGAAGGGACGAATTGGTCTGCTGCCACGCCCTGCACACTGCAGCCTTGCAAAGAGGCCTCAACACTGCTGCTCAGCCCCAGGGAGTCATGGCAACGCCAGAGAAGGCCCGTCAGCGTGCCCTGCGCTTCTCAGAGGGTGATCTGGACATAATGGTCACAGCTCTGGAGGTGAGGCACAAGATCTTGTTTCCAGAGAGTGGGAGGAATCCAACCCACCATGACTACACCAAAGCCTGGAAGCAGATCGCCCAGAGGGTGACGTTCACCGGCGAGGCCCCCAGGACCCACAAACAATGCCGTAAAAAATACAACGATCTGACCAGGATTGTGAAGGTGAGTAGCCTTTCCAGTCTCCTCCTCATTCTTGCATGTACACCTGACATGATGGGCAAAGGGACCTGAAAGTCCTATTGGCCAGCCCTCAGCCAGCAGCATTGGGACAGTCATGAGCATCAAATGGCCATTCAGCACTCTACACTTTGGCCAAGCTATTCCACCATGGGAGGCAGTGCACACTACATCAGGGCTTCACTCTGTCCAAGCTATTCCACCATGGGAGGCAGTGCATACTACATCAGGGCTTCACTCTGTCCAAGCTATTCCACCATGGGAGGCAGTGCACACTACATCAGGGCTTCACTCTGTCCAAGCTATTCCACCATGGGAGGCAGTGCACACTACATCAGGGCTTCACTGCGCACTTACAGCCCGTCCTTTCTCTTGCAGGCTAAAGTAGCGTTTAATCGCCAGGCCCGTGCCAGGGGTGGCCGCGCCAAGCTGCAGAAGCTCACTCGGCTGGAGGAGCGCGTGTGTGTGCTCATGGGAGCCCGTGTGATTGTCCCCACAGCGTGCGGTGTATCCGACCCTCCACTGCCCGGCAATGGTAAGGACCTCGCCTTTTGGCCCTCTCGCGTCGCACTGGCCCATCTGAGCTACCTCCTTTGCCACTGTCCCACCAATGCGCTGAATCCCACCAGTCCTAACTCCCTCGCTGACGCCGTCTCCTCACTCTGAAGCTACTCTTGTGCATTCCTGCTTTCAGCTGGTGACGACCAGGACCCTGAAGCTGCCAGTGACAGCACCTCCGACCAGGAGGAGGAGGAGGAGCAAGCCGGACCTTCGGGGGAACAGTCACGTCCCGCAGGAGAGGAGGAAATGCTTGACACCTCCTCACTGGACGAGTGCCTGGAGGAACTGTCGCAGGGCAATGCAGCTTCTGGGACCAGTGGCGTCCAGCCACCCAGCAGCCGTGTGCGTGGCCCGCGGCCTTCCCCCCAAAGGGGGGAAGGATCAGAGGGGAGTGCTGCTGCTCGGCACACTCGCCGTCACCAACGCGGCAAGGGTCCCCTAGTTCGGCCCCCTCCTCCCCAGCGGGAGAGTCGCGACTCCAGTCCGGACACCTTCACTTCGGAGGAGGTGCGGAAGCTGGATAAGATGGCCGACGACTCGGACCGGCGCCACACGGAGCTCATGAGCGTGGTGGGGCGCATGCCTGAGGCCATCGAGTCGCTGGCGACCAGTGTGCGCGAGTTCGGGGCAGCAACTGCCGCGAGTGGCCGCATGCTGACTGATGCCGTCAAGACCCTGGCGGATGTGATGCGCGCGCACACCAGGACCACAGGGCCACTCACTGCTGCCACACGCGCTGTCTCAGGCAGGCATCGCCAGGGCAGGCGCCGCGCTGGACCATCCCAGCAAGCCGCCCGTCGGCTGATTGCTGCGGATCCTGCAGTGCGGGCCCGGCCGAGTGCCACCGCGCCACAGCACCAGCCAGCGCATCCCAGACGCCAGCTGGCCCACATTGCGCCATCCGTCACCGCCATTCCCCCTCTGGGGCGTCAACGGCAAGCGGCTGCAGCTGATGGTGGCCAGGCTCAGGTGCGCCACTCAGCAGACGGCCCCTCGAGGCCCAAACGCCGTGTAGGCTGCCCCCCAGCGGCATCTGGCGGAAGGGCATCTGAGCCTCAGGCGCCTTCCCCCAGCCTCGCAGCAGCCACTGGGCAGAGCTTGCGAAGGAGCAGCAGGCCGGGCAGGGGAGGCAAAATGCTGGCCAAGGTTTCGCCATCGCGGGCCACTCAGTAGAGGGTGTGGGCAGCTTTCCTTTAATATGGCGGTGGCCATCTTTATTTTGCCCATGGTTGTGCTTTTGGAGGGCTTATTTTTTGCGTTAGGCCGACGTTGAGACCCGGTTTGAATAAAGGTGGAGTGGCTCCTCCCCAGTTTGTGGGAGTGAGTCGTTTGTTGGGCTTTTTGTGGGGCCCGTTTATTGTTTTTGGGGATTCATGTGGGAAGGGCTTTTCATTTTTGTGTAATAAAAAATTATCTTTATTCATGCAGTCTCCATGGTTGTTCTTCTTCGTGTTTGTTGGCTTCGCCGGCTGAGGGCTTGCGGAGCGGCTGCATTCATCTTCCCTCATGGCCCCTGGCCATTCCCTGACAGGGGGCTTAGAAGTACCGTGTAATAAGGTGGCGTCGTGCGGCCCTTGGCCCTGGTCGCTCCCTCCTGGGAACGTACTCCTGCTCCTCCTCCTCCTCCTCCTCCTCATGCTCCTCCTGCTCCTCCTCCTGAGGTGCTGGTCCAACGTCAGGTGGCAGTGCCTGAGTCCTGCGGATAGCCAGGTTGTGTAGCATGCAGCAAACCACCACAAATTGGGAGACCCGGTCCGGCGAATACTGGAGAGCTCCTCCGGAGCGATCAAGGCAGCGGAACCGCTGCTTGAGGACCCCAATAGTTAGCTCGATGATGTTGCGGGTGGTTTGATGGCTCTCGTTGTAGGCCTCTTCAGCAGCGGTCCTGGGCGCGCGGAGCGGGGTCATGAGCCAGGTGCACAAAGGATAGCCTTTGTCCCCGATGAGCCATCCTCTTGGGGGAGGCTGTGCCTGGAACATGTCATGCACAGTACTCTGCCGCAGGATAAAGGCATCGTGGCTGCTGCCTGGGAAGCTGGCATTGACTGCCATGATGCGCTGCTTGTGGTCACATACCAGCTGCACATTCAGAGAATGGTAGCCCTTCCTGTTGCGATACTGCTCGCCATGCTCCAGAGGGGCCCGCAAAGCCACATGCGTACAGTCAATGGCGCCCTGCACCAAGGGGAATTCCCCGAGTCTGGCAAATCCCAATGCGCGCTGATGCTGGCTCTCGAGGGCCATGGGGAAGGAGATGAATTGGCTTCTCCTTCTGAACAGTGCTTCGGTCACGTGGCGGATGCAGCGATGCGCGCCATACTGGGAGATGTTTGCTATGTCCCCAGCAGCGTATTGGAAGGAGCCGGTGGCATAGAAGTTCAATGCCACCGTCACCTTCACTTCCACCGACAGAGACGTCCTGCACCTGAGCTTTGGCCGCAGATCTCGGCGAAGCAGGTGGCAGATCTCTGCAATCACCTCCTTTCGGAATCGGAGCCTTCTAACACATCGCGCGGCACTCATGTTTAGGTAGGAGCGCTGCTGGCGGTATAGCCTGACTGGGTAAGGCCTACGTGGCCGACGCCTGTAGCCCCCTCTGCCTCTAGCCAGGGCTGCCCCTCTCACAATGCGTCTGCGAGCCCTACGGACATGGCGCTGCAGCTGCGCGTTGGCACCCCATGCAGCCCCCATCAAATCCTGGCAAACAGTCTAATTTCCAAATGGCCACTTGCAGCGCTATTGCCTGAGTCCAAAAATACCTGGCTCTTGCTGCTTGAAACCAGTTAGCTATCCTCCTTGTTGTGTCTCCAGAAATGCGTTGCACAAGACTGTTTTCTGAAAAAAGGATGGCCTTTATACTGGAGAGGACGTTCCCTTTAATTAGCGCCCCCCGGGGCCCGCGCTGGTTGTGTTGCGTTCCTTTTTCCAAACGCTCCGGCCGCCCGCCGCACAATGGGGCGGTCCGACTGAAGTTTGCAATCGGGGCGGCCAAAGGGCGTTGCACGAGGATGTGACGTCATTTTCTGCGCGCGCATCTGGGCGGGCGCTAAACTTTGCGCCGGCGCTAACGGGCAACTTAATTTGGGGCGGGGCGCAAACTGCGCTGCGCCCGGGCGCTACACGCATAGCGCCCGGAAATCACTTCTCTTAAGGCGCTAACTGCTGGCGCAAGCGACTGAAAATCTAGCCCCCTGTGCGCAAAGCCACAGGGGATTGATTAATATATATACACTTCAGGCCAACTTTTCCCACCATACATTCCCATGTCCAGATTTGTAATGGAAACTGCCTATGTAAATTTATCATGCTGGAATTTCCTTTATCACATTTTGTCACACCTTTCAGTGTTGATTTTTCCATTATAAATTCCCATGCCCATATTTATAATGAAAACACCTACATAAATTTATCACTCTGATTGTGCAACCTGGCCACGAGGTTTCCAAAACACTCAAAATACTTGCTAAAAAAAAATTGACATTTTTCCTCAGTAATTTTAATTTCTAATATCCAAAATAAAGGTTTAACCATTTTTGAAAGCATTTGCCAGTAACATGCTTACATTTATCCATTGAATTGCCTTTTGTGTCCTTTAATGGATTCATAAATGTTTTTACTTGGAGGCTTTCGCCTCTCCCAAAAATCTGGTTATTTTTGCCCAGATCTGTGATGTGGGGAGCTGAATTTGGATTGTGCAGACCTAATTTCTCTGGATGCATCGGACAGTTGTACTAAAGAATATGTGTGCGTGCATATGAGTGAGAAAAAAATTACTCTTTCTGATTACGCATAAGTTGTAGCCTTTGTTTTGTGTCTGCCAGTACACTTGAGGCCTTCTGTGACCAGTGGGCACCGCAGGGACTGGAGTGTGTATAGTGGACATGGGCAATAATGGCCCAGAAATTCGGGTCTCCACGGGTGAGTACGCATAGGGTACTCACCCGTAGGCCCGATGGAAGTGCCGGTTTCCTGCATGCACTGCGCATGCGCGGGAAACCGGCACTTCCGTTCCTCTGAACGAAGAGGTTCAGAGGTCGTACGCGTGTGCGGGGGAGGCTGCGCGTGCGCATCGAACTTCAGTTTTTTTTACAGGTTTTCCCGGGAAGGTAAGCCTGCAGAATTTAGAAATATAAAAAGCAGGTGTAAGGCCTGCTTTTTACAAGGTAAGTGGTGAATTAATTAAAATTAAAACTTTTTTTTCCACAGGTTTATTATTTTTAAAGACTTTAAAGCAAGGTAAGCTTATTTTTAGCCCCGTTAGAATATAAAATTATTTTTTTCAAAAATTTAAATTATTGTTTAAAATAGTTATTTCATGTAATTTATAGTTTATTTAAAAAATGTGATGTTTTAAAAAATTTATTTGAAGATTTAGTGCTATTTTGGGGCCGTAGTATTTATAAGTCTTGACAGCACTTCCTGTCAGACTTATGAATGGCGCATTCCCTGCTCCGATTGGCTGCCCATGGCCCACGTGATCCCAGGGGACGCATCGAACTAACTGCGCCCCTGGGATACGCAAGCACTGCACGCCGGCAGCTGGACCAGGCCCCGGATCGGAATCCCACGGGGGCCCACAGCTCAACGGTCGGCGCGCAAGGTAAGTGCAGGTCGGGGGCTTGCACCCACGGGAAGCCCCCGACCCGAATTTCTGGGCCAATATTATTATTTTGTTTGCTAAGTTTCCTTTGTCTTTTTTATGATTTGGGTTTTATTAGTTGCGCACCTCAAAAAAAAAGTGGCATTTTGTTAGATTTTTTTTGGGTTGACGACCCAGTGTTTCCTTATAGGTTAACGGAAAAGGCAGACTACATTCTTTGACTTGCCATGTGCAACACCACAGGAGATTGACTATATTACAATTCTTGGGTCTCCACACATTTCCTGTCAACTATTCCCATTATAAATTCCGATGTGCAATTACAGAGTGACAAGTTTACATAAGTAGTTTCTGTTATAAATGTGGACATAGAAATTTATAATCAAAATAGAACAACAGAATTCATGACTATAAAATGGAGGCTGAATTACGTCTGCAAACCTGGTTCAAAAATCCAGACCCTTTAATCTTGCTTAACCTGAAGACTATAATTGGTCTTGACTCCCCATGTGCAACACCACAGGTGATTGATTAGTTATATAAATATTAATATATAGAAATGAGAGCACACAACTAGGGTCTCTACAGATCTGCCCAGATTGGCAAAATTACCATTGAAATCAATGTTTGATTAAAGCTGCTTTGTCTTGCTAGTTGCCCTACTATAGACTGCATATTTTTGCAGTTAGCCCTGTAGGTGACACAGTTAGAGTATAGTCATCGCATAAGCCGAACATAGGGGGCTGGGGGAAGGAGGAATAAGGGGACCTGTCCCTGTCATGTATTTTTGTGTGGCTTATATCTTCTTCCCGGGTCCTAACCTTAAAATTTGGAAAACATTCCATTCCCCACTACTGACAGTTTTTCTGAAGCAAAAAATATTCTCTCCTAAAAATGATAGCAAATACCTACATAGTTTCTTCTTGCATCGAGTCTACAGCACAGAAATAGGCCATTCACCCAACTGGTCCATGCCGGTGTTTATGCTCCACACCAGGCTCCTCCCACCCCTCTTCATCTCACCTTCTCAACCTATTCATCTATTCCTTTCTCCCTCATGTGAATATTGAGCTTCCCCTTAAATGGATCTATGCTATTCACTTCAACTACCTCTTGTGGTCGCAAGTTCCACATTCTCACCACTCTCTGGTAAAGACGTTTCTCCGGAATTCCCTAATGGATTTATGAGTGACTATCTTATATTTATGATCTCTAGTTTTGGTCTCCCCACAAGCGGAAACAACTCTACATCTTTTTTTCAGAGGCCCAGTGTCGGGAGAAGCCGATGAGTACTTAAACTCACTTTCGCGGGCTTTTTCAGAGACTTATCAATCTCACAGACTGGCGGCAGCATTCTGGAGCCACGTCACGATTCAAAAAGTGACGCGGGCAAGAGGAAGCAGTTGATTGGGTGAGTACGGCCAGATGAGTATTTATACTAATCTATAGTTTGACAGTTAAGATTAATAGTTTATAAAATTTAGAAGGTCTTAATTTTTGTGGTTATAGTTTCTAAGGTCTCTGTTGTGTATCGGGGAGTGCCAGTAACCAAGGGCTCTTGAGTATATCATTTAATTGCAGTGTAATTAGTGGTATTGATTTGATTTAATTTAATTTAAATTAATTAAAGGGTAAGTCATGGCAGGACAGCTCGGCCCCGTGGCATGCTCATCCTGCATTATTTGGGAAATCAGGGACACTTCCTGTGTCTCTGACAACCATGTGTGCGGGAAGTGCATCCAGCTGCAGCTACTGACAGACTGCATTGTGGCGCTGGAGCTGCGAATGGATACATACTGGAGCATTCGCGATGCTGAGGATATCATGGATAGCATGATTAGGGAGTTGGTCACACTGCAGGTAAAGGCTGCACAGGCAGGAAGGGAATGGGTGACCACCAGGCAGAGTAGTAGGCGCAGGCAGGTAGTGCAGGGGTCCCCTGTGGCCATCCCCCTCTCAAACAAACATACAACTTTGGATATTGTTGAGGGAGATGGCTTATCGGGGGATGGCAGCAGCAGCCAACTTCCTGGCACCATGGATGGTTCTGCTGCACAGGACGGGAGGCAAAAGAGTGGGAGAGCTATAGTGATAGGGGATTCTATTGTAAGGGGAATAGATAGGCGTTTCTGCGGCCGCAAACGAGACTCCAGGATGGTATGTTGCCTCCCTGGTGCAAGGGTCAAGGGTGTCTCAGGGCGGCTGCAGGGCATTCTGGAGGGGGGAGGGTGAACAACCAGTTATCATGGTGCATATAGGTACCAACAATATAGGTAAAAAACGGGGTGAGGTCCTAAAAGCTGAATATAGGGAGTTAGGAGGTAAATTAAAAAATAGGACCTCAAAGGTAGCAATCTCAGGATTGCTACCAGTGCCACGTGCTAGTCAGAGTAGAAATAGAAGGATATTTCAGATGAATACGTGGCTAGAGGAATGGTGCAAGGGGGAGGGATTCACATTCCTGGGACATTGGAACCGGTTCTGGGGGAGGTGGGACCAGTACAAACTGGACGGTTTGCACCTAGGTGGGTCCAGGACCGATGTCCTCGGGGGAGTGTTTGCTCGTGCTGTTGGGGAGGGTTTAAACTAAAATGGCAGGGGGTTGGGAATCTGTGCAGGCAGACAGAGGAAAGGGAAGCAAGGATAGAAACAAAAGACAGCAAGGAGAAAAGCAAAAGTGGAAGGCAGAGAAATCAAGGGTATAAATCAAACAGGGCCACAGTAAATAATAATTCTAAAAGGACTGAGAGTGTTAAAAAAAACAAGCCTGAAGGCTTTGTGTCTTAATGCGAGGAGCATTCGTAATAAGCTGGATGAATTAGCTGCACAAATAGATGTAAACGGATATGATGTAATTGGAATTACAGAGACATGGCTCCAGGGTGACCAAGGCTGGGAATTCAACATCCGGGGGTATTCAATATTCAGGAAGGACAGGCAAAAAGGAAAAGGAGGTGGGGTAACATTGCTGGTTAAAGAGGAGATTAACACAATAGTAAGGAAGGATATTAGCTCTGATGATGTGGAATCTGTATGGGTAGAGCTGAGAAATACCAAGGGGCAGAAAACATTAGTGGGAGTTGTATACAGACCCCCAAACAGTAATGCTGAGTTTGGGGATGGCATTAAATGGGAAATTAGAGACACGTGCAATAAGGACACTGCAGTTATCATGGGTGACTTTAATCTACATATAGATTGAGCTAACCAAATTAGTAACAATACTGTGGAGGAGGAATTCCTAGAGTGTATACGGGATGGTTTCCTGGACCAATATGTCGAGGAACCAACTAGAGATCAGGCCATCTTAGACTGGGTATTATGTAATGAGAAAGGATTAATTAGCAATGTTGTTGTGCGAGGCCCCTTGGGGAGGAGCAATCATAACATGATAGAATTCTTCATTAAGATGGAGCGTGAAGTAGTTGACTCAGAGACTAGGATCCTGAATTTAAATAAAGGAAACTACGATGGTATGAGGCGCGAGTTGGCTAGGATGGATTGGGGAACGTTACTTAAAGAGTTGACGGTGGATAGGCAATGGCAAACACTTAAAGATCGCATGGATGAACTACAGAATTTGTTCATCCCTGTTTGGCATAAAAATAAAAGAAAGAAGGTGACTCAACCATGGCTAACAAGGGAAATTAGGGATAGCATAAGATCCAAGGAGAGGACATATAAATTGGCCATAATCTACATCCTAGGGTACTTAAGGAAGTGGCCCTAGAAATAGTAGATGCATTGCTGGTCATCTTCCAAAATTCTATAGACTCTGGAATAGTTCCCATGGATTGGAGGGTAGATAATGTAACCCTGTGGCGGAACCACCAGAGGATTACGGACAATTATATATAATTCCTTTTACAGCAATGTAGTACAGCTGGGGGCTACACCTTTAATGTATCTGTTAACTGTACTAGGGCTTCTTTCCTGTACTCCGCGTGATGACGTCATGCCGTCCGTCACGTGATCTCTCAACGGCGGGAAGAACGTGATGACGTCATGATGTCAGAGCTCGGAACCTTCTAGCAGTAGAGCTCGGAACCTTCTAGCAGTTGAGCTCGGAACCTGCTAGCAGTTGAGCTCGGAACCTGCTAGCAGTTGAGCTCGGAACCTTCTAGCAGTTTCCAGAGAGGCTTTCAAGCAGACCAGACCTATTTGCATTGTATCCTACAGTTTCCTGTACAGCTTCATTTGTTCATTAAATTTTATTGTTTTTGATTTTCTGAGTCGATCTCAATTCTTCGGCTAGGAACCCCAGTTCCTACATTGGTGACCCCGATTTCTTCGAACAATTTTCGTTGAAGTTACATCATGGACACGAACGCCGTCACCCTCAAACTGCCGCAATTTTGGGAGCAACAACCAGCCGCGTAGTTTTTCCAGGCGGAAGCCCAATTTGCAATCCGGGGAGTAGCAGCGGATTTGACCTATTATTATTACGTGGTCTCTGCCCTCGACAGCGCCACGGCCTCGCGGGTCGTCAGCCTCCCTGAGAGTCCACCGAACGATGGCAAGTACGAAGCTTTAAAAGCACGTTTACTGCAGATTTTCGGTCTGTCCAAGTTGGAGCGCGCTCGCAGACTTATCTCCATGCCCGGCCTCGGGGACTCAAAACCCTCAGAGCTCATGAGCCAAATGCTCACGCTTTTGGGCTCGGAATTGCAATGTTTTCTGTTCCGCGAGCTGTTTCTCTGTCAACTTCCAGAGCCAGTACAGACGGCCTTGGCCAATTCCGCGATCATGGATTGTGCTGAACTCGCCGCGGAAGCGGATAAAATATTCACCGTCTCACAACAATCTTGTCCAGCCACGAGGCGCCCATCCCCCACAAGAGCGAATCCGACTCCTCCTGCAGGCTGGTGTGCATACCACGCTCGTTTCAGTGCGAAGGCCAGAAATTGCTATCCGCCCTGCAGCTTCTCACCAAAAAAAAACCTCCCTCAAACCAGCGGTTTCTGAGAAGATCAATAAGGCCTAAGGGACGCGCCGGAGTTGCGATGGCCGTCGGGTCCGCAGGGAAACTCCTATACATTACAGATTCCCTGTCAGGGCGATGTTTTCTCTGTGATACTGGCTCCCAGTGCAGTATCCTACCAGCGTCAAAGCTAGATCTTCAATCCGGCGGTCAAGGTCCCCCCCTCGAGGCAGCCAATGGTGCGGCCATTAGCACGTTCGGAAAGCGTAGGGTCCAGTTGAGTTTTGGCGGCCAACGTTTTGTTTGGGAGTTCATCACGGCGAAAGTCTCACAGGCCATCCTGGGGGCAGATTTCTTCTGCGCAAACGGGTTTCTCGTCGACGTCCGACACTGCCGGCTAATCAGTGCCTCCACTTTTCACTCGGTCCCCTGCCACCGAAGCACCGCGATGTCTTGGTCAGTTGCCTGTGCAGTCCCATCTCCAAATGAGTTCTCTCGTCTTCTCAGTGAGTTCCCTGAGCTCACCAGGCCCACATTTTTTTCTTCAGTCGCGAGGCACGGTGTGGTGCACCACATTACCATGACAGGATCCCCCGTTTATGCGAGAGCTCGAAGGCTGGAAGCTGGTAAACTCGCGGCTGCCAAGGCGGAGTTCCATACAATGAAACGCCTGGGTATTATTCGACGTTCGAATAGTCCTTGGTCCTCGCCATTACACATTGTTCCTAAGCCGGGCGGCGGATGGCGACCATGCGGCGACTACAGATGCCTGAATGAGGTTACCACACTGGATCGGTACCCAATTCCTCACATTCAGGATTTTTCGGCCCATTTGGCAGGGAATTCCATCTTTTCCAAAGTAGACCTCATCCGAGGCTATCATCAAGTGCCAGTGCACCCTCAGGACGTCCCCAAAACTGCCGTCATCACACCTTTCGGGCTCTTTGAGTTCCTTCGTATGCCGTTTGGGCTGAAGAATGCAGCACAAGCCTTCCAACGTCTCATGGATTCCATGTTGAGCGATCTGCCGTTCATCTTCGTCTACCTAGACGACATCCTTATTGCCAGTAACAGCACGAAAGAACACATTATGCACTTGCGTACCCTTTTTTCTCGTCTCAGCCAACATGGCCTTATTATCAACCCGGCCAAGTGCCAGTTTGGGTTGCACAGCATTGATTTCCTGGGACACAGAATCACCTCAGAAGGCGCCGTCCCGCTGGCCACGAAGGTGGAAGCAGTCACCTCGTTCCCTCTTCCTCAGACCATCAGGGCCCTCCAGGAATTTCTGGGAATGGTCAATTTTTTCATCGGTTCGTCCCCAAGGCGGCATTGTTGATGCAACCTTTGTACAAGGCCCTCAGAGGTAAATCGGGCAAAGACCCGATCGATTGGACACCCCAGATGGACCAGGCTTTCCTCGACACTAAGAACGCTTTGGCTGCTGCGACCATGTTGGCACATCCCCTTCCGGGCGCAACCATTGCCCTTACCACCGACGCATCTGATTATGCCATCGGGGCAGTACAGGAGCAGTGGGTCGAAGGCACATGGCAACCACTGGCTTTCTTCAGCCGCCAATTGCGGAAGAACGAACGCAAGTATAGTACTTTTGATAGGGAGTTGTTGGCATTGTTTCTGGCCATCCGCCATTTTTGCTTCCTACTGGAAGGACGCCCATTCACGGCTTTTGTAGACCACAAGCCACTTACTTTTGCGATGGCCAAGATAGTGGAACCATGGTCGACACGGCAACAACGTCATTTTACGTACATATCTGAATTTACAACCGACATACAACATGTCTCGGGCAAAGACAACCTGGTGGCGGATTGTCTCTCCCGTGCCCAGCTCCACGCAGTACACCTGGGAGTCGACTACGTTGGTTTGGCAAAAGAACAGAAGGCAGACCCTGAAGTGCAGGCATACCGGACTGCACCTTCCAGCTTACAAGTGGCTGATGTCAGTTTCCAGGCCGCAGGGACCACACTCCTGTGTGACATCTCAATGGGCATCCCACGTCCAATCCTTCCAGTCGAATGGCGCAGGAGAATTTTCGACACTATCCATGGATTGTCACACCCTGGCATGAGAGCGTCACAACGACTCATGGCAAAGAAATTCGTCTGGAAGGGCATGCATCTCGACGTCCGTGACTGGACCAATACCTGCGTGAGTTGCCAGAAGTCCAAGATACAACGCCATGTTAAGGCCCCAGTCGCCACTTTTCCGGTTCCGGAGCGTCGATTCGACCATGTGCACGTGGACCTGGTTGGTCCTCTCCCTTCCTCTCGCGGGTACACTCACCTTCTCACCGTGGTAGACCGCGTCACCAGGTGACCAGAGGCAATTCTTTTGGTTGCCACCACAGCGGCAGACGTCTCCAGAGCCTTCATCTCGTCGTGGGTAGCTCGGTTCGGGGTACCGGCTGACATCTCCTCCGACCGGGGGCCTCAATTTACCTCTGAGCTTTGGAATGCCGTAGCTCAAGGTTTGGGCACCAAGCTTCATTGTACCACTGCCTACCATCCACAGGCGAACGGTCTGTGTGAAAGATTCCACAGGTCCCTTAAAGCCGCACTGCGTGCTAGTCTCCGTGGGCCTAGTTGGGTGGACAGGCTCCCTTGGGTGCTGCTAGGTCTTCGCACGGCGCCTAAGGACGACCTGCATTCTTCTTCAGCAGAGCTGGTTTACGGCCAACCACTCAGAGTGCCTGGCGATTTTCTTCCTCCTCACACGGAACCCTGGTCCCCAGCTCAGCAGCTCGTCAGCCACCAGGAAGCGGCTAGGAATTTCATCCCAGTGCCTACGTCGCATCATGACCTACAGCGCTCCCATGTCCCGGTGGATCTTAAGAGCACAGAATATGTGTTCATTCAGCAGGATGCTCGCAAAAACCCGCTCAAACCGCCTTACGCAGGTCCGTTCCGCGTCATCTCGTCAGGTGACAAGTCCTTCACGGTCGACGTCGGCGGTAAGCCTGACCACATCTCCATCGACCGGTTGAAACCGGTGCATCTGGATCTGAGCGAACCAGTCGTCACCGCTAAGCCACCTCGTCGTGGTCGTCCACCGTCGACTGCCGGTCCAGTACAGCCACAGTCATCCGCCGAGTCGCCAGTGCCCGCCTCACCGGGTCGACCACAGCCGGCCTCTTCTTCTCCTCCGCCTGCGGCGTCATCCCCTCCACAGCCAATGGCCAGTTCGTCTTCTAGCGCTCTGTTCCAGCTGCCTGGGTATCGTAGTCGGTCGGACAGACTCGTCAGACCCCCTTCTCGCCTTTCCTTCTCTGTTAAAAGCAATTCTGGGGGGGCGCATGTGGCGGAACCACCAGAGGATTACGGACAATTGTATATAATTCCTTTTACAGCAATGTAGTACAGCTGGGGGCTGCACCTTTAATGTATCTGTTAACTGTACTAGGGCTTCTTTCCTGTACTCCGCGTGATGACGTCATGCCGTCCGTCACGTGATCTCTCAATGGCGGGAAGAACGTGATGACGTCATGACCTCAGAGCTCGGAACCTTCTAGCAGTAGAGTCGGAACCTTCTAGCAGTTGAGCTCGGAACCTGCTAGCAGTTGAGCTTGGAACCTGCTAGCAGTTGAGCTCGGAACCAGCTAGCAGTTGAGCTCGGAACCTTCTAGCAGTTTCCAGAGAGGCTTTCAAGCAGACCAGACCTATTTGCATTGTATCCTACAGTTTCCTGTACAGCTTCATTTGTTCATTAAATTTTATTGTTTTTGATTTTCTGAGTCGATCTCAATTCTTCGGCTAGGAACCCCAGTTCCTACAACCCCACTATTTAAAAAAGATGGTAGAGAGAAAACAGGGAATTATAGACCGGTAAACCTGACATCGGTAGTGGGGAAAATGCTAGAGTCCATTATAAAAGATGTAATAGCAGAGCACTTGGAAAACAGTGACGGGATCGGACAAAATCAACATGGATTTACAAAAGGTAAATTATGCTTGACTAATCTACTGAAATTTTTTGAGGATGTAACTGGTAGAATAGATAAGGGAGAACCAGTGGATGTGGTGTATTTGGACTTTCAGAAGGCTTTCGATAAGGTCCCGCATAAGAGATTAGCATGCAAAGTTAAAGCACATGCGATTGGGGGTAAGGTACTGACTTGGATAGAGAACTGGTTGGCAGACAGGAAGCAAAGAGTTGGAATAAACGGGTCTTTTTCCGAGTGGCAGTCAGTGACTACTGGAGTACCGCAGGGATCGGTGCTAGGACCCCAGCTATTCACAATATATATGAATGATCTAGATGAGGGAACTAGATGTAATATCTCCAAGTTTGCAGACGACGCAAAGCTGGGTGGGCGTGTGTGCTGTGAGGAGGATGCAGAGAAACTCCAGTATGATTTGGACAGGTTGGGTGATTGGGCAGATGCATGGCAGATGCAGAATAATGTGGATAAATGCAAGATTATCCACTTCGGTGGCAAAAACAGGGAGACAGATCATTATCTGAATGGCAATAGATTGGGAAAAGGGGAAGTGCAACGAGACCTGGGTGTCCTTCTACACTAGTCGCTGAAGGTAAGCATGCAGGTGCAGCAGGCAGTTAAGAAGGCAAATGGTATGTTGGCCTTTCGTAGTGAGAGGATTCGAGTACAGGAGCAAGGATGTCTTGCTGCAGTTGTACAGGGCCTTGGTGAGACCACACCTTGAGTATTGTGTGCAGTTTTGGTCGCCTTAGCTGAGGAAGGATGTTCTTGCCATGGAGGGAGTGCAACGAAGATTCACCAGACTGATACCTGGGATGGCAGGAATGCCGTATGAAGAGAGATTGGGTCGATTAGGCTTATATTCGCTAGAGTTTAGAAGAATGAGAGGGGATCTCATTGAAACTTATAAAATTCTAACAGGACTAGACAGACTAGATGCAGGAAGGATGTTCCCGATGGCCGGGGAGTCCAGAACCAGGGGTCACAGTCTAAGGATAAGGGGTAAGCCATTTAGGACTGAGATGAGGAGGAATCTCTTCACCCAGAGAGTGGTGAACCTGTGGAATTCTCTACCACAGAAGGCAGTTGAGACCAACTTATTAAATATATTCAAGAAGGAGTTAGATATATTTCTTAAGGCCAAAGGGATCAAGGAATATGGGGAGAAAGCAGGGACAGGGTACTGAATTTGGATGATCAGCCATAATCTCATTAAATGGCGGAACAGGCTCGAGGGGCCGAATGGCCTTCTCCTGCTCCTATCTTCTATGTTTCTATGTACCCTATCAAACCCTTTCATGGTCTTACTATCAGGTCATCACTTGTTCTGTTGGTGGGGGGAGTCTCAGACAGGGAGCATAACCTGAAAATCAGAGCCCGGCCATTCAGGAGAGAGGTTCGGAAACTCTGCTTCATGCAAAGGGTGGTAGAAATATGGAAAACTCTCCCGCAAAAAGCAATAGATACTAGCTCAATTAATAATTTTTAATCTGAGATCAATAGATTTTTGCTAGCCAAGGGTATAAAAGGATATGGAGCCAAGGCAGGTCGATGGAGTTAAGATACAGATTAGCCATGATCTCACTGAATGGCGGAACAGGCTTGAGGGGCTGAATGGCGTCCTCTTGTTCCCTTGGTCTAAATCCAAGAATTGCTCATGTTCCCTCTCCCTTGCAACTTTTTATAATTAAATTGTTATGTACGATGTTGTGTTGCGTTGTGTATATAATTTGCCTCTTGGGTCTCTGTGATGTGGCTCTTGTCAATTATCATTAATCCATTGTGCTCCAAACAGCATGATCCTGGGCCATGTGGTGGTCACGTTTGTTAACTGTTTTAAATGCTCCCAGCTGTAGTCGCCCCAAGGGCCTTTCTACAATGCTGGCTACAGACATACCCTCAAGAAAAATTTGCTCCATTACAGCAGTAATCAGGCCCTGGTGTGAAAACGGACCTTTTAAAACTGTTGTACATACATTAGGTAATAAAATACGCACTCCACGGTTGAATCAGTGAACTATTGGACACATCTACTGATTAGGTCGGTCTTCAGCTGCTCGAAAAAGGTCAAAGATTCTCAATGCAAGTTAAATTGCCATTGGCTACTTTTTGTTGTCGCTAATGAGACTGCATTCTCAGAAATCCTTGTATATCTATATCGGGCGTTTGATCCTAGGACAGAAACAACGGAGAAATAAAACACAGCTTGTTTTCTCGAGAACATAAAACGTGGATCTTGTCCACACCCGGGTGGCCCTGGAGAAGGAGCACACGCGGTGTCTGCCGGTACGCTTGAGGCCTCCGTGACCAGAGAGTTTGGAGTGCATAGAGGACATGTATATAAGAATATGTCAGCTGTGGCTCAGTTGGTACTACCCTCTATGCTGAGTCAGGATTGTTGTAGGTTCAAGTCCTACTCCAGAGACTTGAGCACAAGAATCTAAGTTGACCCTCCACTGCAGTGCTAAGGGAGTGCTGCACTGTCGGAGGTGTATTCTTTTGGATGAGACATTAAACCATGTCAGGTGGACATAAAGGATCCCATGGCACTGTTTTGAAGAAGAGCAGGTGAGTTATCCCCAGTGTCCTGGTCAATATTTATCCCTCAATCAACATCACTAAAGCAGATTATCTGGTCATTATCACATTGCTGTTTGTGGGAGCTTGCTGTGTGCAAATTGGCTGCCGCGTTTTCTACATTACAACAGTGACTACATTTCAAAAAGTACTTAATTGGCTGTAAAAGCGCTTTGGGATGTCCGGTGGTCGTGAAAGGCGCTATTTAAATGTGCCATTCACAACTTCTCAGATAATGAAGCAGTCCATGCCCGCGTGCAACAAGATCTGGATGACGTTCAGGCTTGGGCTGATAAGTGGCAGGTAACATTCGCGCCACACAAGTGCCAGGCAATGACTATCTCCAAAAAGCGAGAGTCTAACCACCACCCCTTGACATTCAACGGCATTACTATTGCTAAATCCCCCACCATCAACATCCTGGGGGGTCACCATTGACCACAAACTTAACTGGACCAGCCACATAAATACTGTGGCAACAAGAGCAGGTCAGAGGCTAGAGGAGTGTCTCACCTCCTGACTCCACAAAGCCTTTCCACCATCTACAAGGCACAAGTAAGGAGTGTGATGGAATACTTGCCTGGATGAGTGCAGCTGCAACTCAAGCAGCTCGACACCATCCAGGACAAAGCAGCCCACTTGATTGACACACCATCCACTACCTTCAACATTCACTCCCTCCACCACCGGCGTACCGTGGCTGCAGTGTGTACCATCTACAAGATGCACTGCAGCAACTCACCAAGGCTTCTTCAGCAGCACCTCCCAAACCCGCGACCTCTTCCACCTAGAAGGACAAGGGCAGCAGGCGCATGGGAGCACCACCACTTCCAAGTCACACACCATCCTGACTTAGAAATATATCGCCGTTCCTTCATCGTCACTGGGTCAAAATACAGGAACTCCCTCCCTAACAGCACTGTGGGAGTACCTTCACCACACGGACTGCAGCGGTTCAAGGCGGCCGCTCACCACCACCTTCTCGTTGGTGAGACCACACCTGGAGTACTGCATACAGTTTTCGTCTCCTTATTTAAGGAAGGATATACTTGCATTGGAGGCAGTTCAGCGAAGGTTCACTAGGTTGATTCCTGAGTTGAAGGGGTTGTCTTATGAGGAAAGGTTGAGCAGGTTGGGCCTATACTCATTGGAGTTTAGAAGAATGAGAGGTGATCTTATTGAAACATAAGATTCTGAGGGGGCTCGACAGGGTAGATGCAGGGAGGATGTTTCCCCTCATGGGGGAATCTAGAACTAGGGGGCATAGTTTCAGAATAAGGGGTCGCCCATTTAAAACGGAGATGAGGAGGAATTTCTTCTCTCAGAGGGTCGTGACTCTTTGGAATTCCCTACCCCAGAGCTGTGGAGGCTGTAAGGGGTGGTGTGTGGGTTGTTTGTCAACTTCACTTCTGACTCCTTTGAACGGTTCGAATCGCTCCCACTCCCTTTTGTTCTAGACTTTGGACTTATTTGGGGGTTGTAATAAACTTGCAACAGACACCTGGGTTAGTCAAAAAGAATTCAGATCTTTATTTTGAGACAGGAAAATATACAATACGATAAAACTTATACTCTAAAAGGGTGGGGAACACTTGGAATAAGCGAGGGAGAATTACAATAAACAAAATCCCTTACCCTCCCAACCCCACTTCACTAGCTAGGCTGGAATCCAGAGGACCAGGAAATGCTCACCAAAACGACTTTCTTGACAGTTGTAGAGGTTCGCGATTTCGGGGTTCTCTTTAGTTGTGGCGATTGGGGCCTGCCATACCTCGGATGTGGTAGAAGACTGCACCTGCATTGGGTCTTCAGTTTGGGTTGGTCTGCAGATGCGGTTAGTCGCGCTGTTGGATATGTCAGGTGAGTACCCGATTTTCTTTGGTTAGGGCTAGTTTTAGGGTCTTTTGTGTCCAAATCTTACCCAGGGGTAAGTCAGGCTAGCCTGTAGAGTGGAAACAAGTCTTTGGTTCGTGAGTTTTTCAGTGGTTGGTTTCTTATTGGTCGCAGTAGCCCAATATTACCTGGTTGGTGGTAATATTGGCGGTTGTTGGTTCCTGTAGGCCTTTGGTTGCCGCGATCTCTGTTTCTTCTTTCTTCCTTCAAGTCTCTGATGATGATCTCTCTCTTGAGCTGGTTGGCTGAACTTGAACTTCTGTCTTCTGAGCTGACCTTCTGACGAGCTGACTGACTGTTGAACTGAAAAGGCAGGCCTCAATCATACTAATTTGGGGCCTGGCTTATCTGACCGCCAAATCTCGGGTTTCTTTGTTAAATTTGGCGGGCTCGTTATTTTTAATGTATTTTAAAACTTTAACGAGCTTCGGGGATGGCCCATCCAAACTTAACGAGTTTAGGGGATGGCTCATCGGCCTTTAACTGGTTTCGGGATTGCCTTGAAAACAGTTTAAAAATGCAAAACGTTTGTCAATCTCTTTAATTGGTTTTAGACTGTGGTTTGTTTGTTGTATCCTGTAGGGCTAATGTTCCTTCCTTTGTGTTGCTGGGGGCATGTCCTGTTTATTCAGGTACCTGGCTCTGCGAATTCTCGGCGGGAAACAGGTTTCATTGTCCTTATGTAAAACTGGGGTGGCCCAGGACATTCCTAGACAGTCCAATATCCAAACTCGGAGGGGGAGGTGCACCCAACCTCCCACCCCCCTCCCCTGTGTCCCAGCCTTTGCAAGCCTGAACATGTCCTTTTAAACCAGCCAAATCTTCCTGGGATTTCTATTTTAAATCCCTTTGGCCCAATAATTCCTTAAAACAGCCCAAACATTTTCTTCCTTAATTTAACTCTTTGAAATTCTTCTGTTTGGCCCAACTACACTTTTATCCTTTTTACAGATTTCTTCTGTGATGTTCCAAAATCATTTTAAAATAATGCTTTCTTTCTTTTCCGGGGTTGTGCAGAAATTTTCGAACCTTACAAGGCTGAGTCATTGAATATATTCAAGGCAGAGATAGACAGAATTTTGAAAAACCAGGGGAATCAAGGGTTATGGGGAGCGGGCAGGAAAGTGGAGTTGAGGCCATGATCTTATTGAATGGCGGAGCAGGCTTGAGGGGCCAAATGGCCTTCTCCTGCTCATATTTCTTATGTTCTGATGGGCAATTAGGGATGGGCAATAAATGCTGGCCTTGCCAGTGACGCCCACATCCCAGGGACGAATTAAAAAAACTAAATGGAAGTCTTTTATTTAATTTTACAAGTTTCTTTTGTTTTATGGTTTAGTTCCTTATTAGTTGTACCCTCTAAAACCCATTGGTTTATTTAGAAAAGGCATAAAACGTGGATGTGGATACTTTTATGCAGTATTAATGTTTGAGGGCGGGGTCACCTGAAGCACTCTGACCTCGCCCACTGGGGCTTGTGTGGCAGCAAAGGTAGAGGCAGTGCCACAGGAAGCGGGAACAGAGTTTGAAATAAGACGCCTGGCTTTTCACGGGCCTTTAAAAAAACCCACCAAATTGTTGTTGCATTTATCAACGAAAGATGGCGGTTTGCACGAAATTGACGTGCTGGATTTTGAGCCTGTGCCTGCTGCTGGCCCAGCCGGCCCGCTGCGAGCCGGAGCTGGAGCCGCAGTCGGAGCCAGAGCCAACGCCGGAGTCAGTGTCGGAACCAGAGCCGGTGTTGGAGCCAGACTACGCGGCCGCCGTGACAGCCGAACCCGCGGTGGAGCCGCTGGGCGACGCCAACTGGACCCTGATCCTGAGCGGCGAGTGGATGTTGCAGTTGTGAGTAGCAGAATGGAACGCGGCCCGGAGCGCGCGGGTAGAACACTCCCCGGGGGCGGGGGGTGGAGAGCCCGGGGGTAGAACACTCCCCGGGGGCGGGGGGTGGAGAGCCCGGGGGTAGAACACTCCTCGGGGGCGGGGGGTGGAGAGCCCGGGGGTAGAACACTCCCCGGGGGCGGGGGGTGGAGAGCCCGGGGGTAGAACACTCCCCGGGGGCGGGGGGTGGAGAGCCCGGGGGTAGAACACTCCCCGGGGGCGGGGGGTGGAGAGCCCGGGGGTAGAACACTCCCCGGGGGCGGTGGGTGGAGAGCCCGGGGGTAGAACACTCCCCGGGGACGGGGGGGTGGAGAGCCCGGGGGTAGAACACTCCCCGGGGGCGGGGGGTGGAGAGCCCGGGGGTAGAACACTCCCCGGGGGCGGGGGGTGGAGAGCCCGGGGGTAGAACACTCCCCGGGGGCGGGGGGTGGAGAGCCCGGGGGTAGAACACTCCCCGGGGGCGGGGGGTGGAGAGCCCGGGGGTAGAACACTCCCCGGGGGGCGGGGGGTGGAGAGCCCGGGGGTAGAACACTCCCCGGGGGCGGGGGGTGGAGAGCCCGGGGGTAGAACACTCCCCGGGGGCGGGGGGTGGAGAGCCCGGGGGTAGAACACTCCCCGGGGGCGGGGGGTGGAGAGCCCGGGGGTAGAACACTCCCCGGGGGCGGGGGGTGGAGAGCCCGGGGGTAGAACACTCCCCGGGGGCGGGGGGTGGAGAGCCCGGGGGTAGAACACTCCCCGGGGGCGGGGGGTGGAGAGCCCGGGGGTAGAACACTCCCCGGGGGCGGGGGGTGGAGAGCCCGGGGGTAGAACACTCCCCGGGGGCGGGGGGGTGGAGAGCCCGGGGGTAGAACACTCCCCGGGGGCGGGGGGTGGAGAGCCCGGGGGTAGAACACTCCCCGGGGGCGGGGGGTGGAGAGCCCGGGGGTAGAACACTCCCCGGGGGCGGGGGGTGGAGAGCCCGGGGGTAGAACACTCCCCGGGGGCGGGGGGTGGAGAGCCCGGGGGTAGAACACTCCCCGGGGGCGGGGGGTGGAGAGCCCGGGGGTAGAACACTCCCCGGGGGCGGGGGGTGGAGAGCCCGGGGGTAGAACACTCCCCGGGGGCGGGGGGTGGAGAGCCCGGGGGTAGAACACTCCCCGGGGGCGGGGGGGTGGAGAGCCCGGGGGTAGAACACTCCCCGGGGGCGGGGGGTGGAGAGCCCGGGGGTAGAACACTCCCCGGGGGCGGGGGGTGGAGAGCCCGGGGGTAGAACACTCCCCGGGGGCGGGGGGGTGGAGAGCCCGGGGGGTAGAACACTCCCCGGGGGCGGGGGGTGGAGAGCCCGGGGGTAGAACACTCCCCGGGGGGCGGGGGGTGGAGAGCCCGGGGGTAGAACACTCCCCCGGGGGCGCGGGGGGTGGAGAGCCCGGGGGTAGAACAGTCCCCCGGGGGCGGGGGGTGGAGAGCCCGGGGGTAGAACAGTCCCCCGGGGGGCGGGGGGGTGGAGAGCCCGGGGGTAGAACAGTCGGTGGAGAGCCCGGGGGTAGAACAGTCCCCGGGGGCGGGGGGTGGAGAGCCCGGGGGTAGAACAGTCCCCGGGGGCGGGGGGTGGAGAGCCCGGGGGGTAGAACACTGCCCGGGGGCGGGGGGGTGGAGAGCCCGGGGTAGAACAGTCCCGGGGGCGGGGGTGGAGAGCCCGGGGGTAGAACACTGCCCGGGGGCGGGGGGTGGAGAGCCCGGGGGTAGAACAGTCCCCGGGGGCGGGGGGTGGAGAGCCCGGGGGTAGAACACTGCCCGGGGGCGGGGGGTGGAGAGCCCGGGGGTAGAACACTGCCCGGGGGGGGGGACAACACTTCCCGGGGGGGCGTGCGGGTACAACACTTCCCGGGGGGGCACGCGGGTACAACACTTCCCGGGGGGGCACGCGGGCAGAACACTCCCCGGGGCCCGGGGGGAGCGCGCGGGCAGAACACTCCCCGGGGTCCGGGGGGAGCGCGCGGGTAGAACACTCCCCGGGGCCCGGGGGAGAGCGCGGGTAGAACACTGCCCGGGGGAGAGCGCGGGTAGAACACTGCCCGGGGGAGCGCGCGGGTAGAACACTGCCCGGGGGGAGAGCGCGGGTAGAACACTCCCCGGGGCGCATGGGTAGAACACTCCCCGGGGCGCATGGGTAAAACACTCCCCGGGGCGCATGGGGTAAAACACTCCCCGGGGGGCGGGGGGGGGGGGGTGGCGAGCGGGTACAACACTTCCCGGGGGAGCGCGCGGGCAGAACACTGCCCGGGGGGAGCGCGCGGGTAGAACACGGCCCGGGGGAGCGCGCGGGTAGAACACTCCCCGGGGCCCGGGGGCGAGCGCGGGTAGAACACTGCCCAGGGGGAGCGCGCGGGTAGAACACGCCCGGGGGAGCGCGTGGGTAGTTAACTCCCCGGGGATAGAACAATCCCCTGGTGGTGGGGGGGGGTGGAGAGCCCAGGGGTAGAACAATCCCCTGGTGGTGGGGTGGCGGGTGGGGGTGGAGAGCCTGGGGGTAGAACAATCCCCTGGTGGGGGATGGTGGGAGGGGGGTGGAAAGCCTGGGGGTAGAACACTCCCCTGGTTGTGGGGAGGGGGGGGGCTGTGTGTGTGTGTGGAGAGCCCGGGGGTAGAGAGACCGCGTGGCAACGCACTGAGCGCTTTCTGGCGAGAGTGCGGATGCGGGCCCGCATTCTGCACGTCTCCGGAAACTTGGCAGGGTTGCATGGTGAATTATTATTTGCATGGTGAATAGGTTGGTTGGGGGAAAGCAATTGCTCAGCTTTAAGTCGTTGCCGATTATTATTGCAAATCATCTTATTGCACCCCAACTTTTTTATCTCCACCATTCTTACGGTGATGTGGTTCCTCTGCCGTTTTAAATGTGTACTTAAGATATTTGATTACCGTCTTTTGCTAATGCAGAATCAGACTTTCGGAGGACCCCCAGCTGAAGCCTCTCTCTCTCTCTCTCTCTCTCTCTCTCTCAATGGTAGAGTTCCGAGTCTGTCAGAGAGCATGTAAAATGCAGCAAAGCCTTAAGATTTCATATCTATGGCAAGCCAATCACATGCTCCCCAGATAAGAAGTTTGCATTAAAAGACAACAACCTGATTATAAAATTAGGTTGGGTGGGGTAAAATCTTAAAACATTACTTCTAGTGCTTTATTTACACTTTGCAAACATTTTGGATGGGCTGTTTAAAACGTGAGCAGCCATTGGGATTTTAGCGAAGTGCTTTGCAACTCCCAACCTAACACATATCTGTAATAGGCCGATGCTGAGCCATATACTAACAGGATTTATCTCCTTCATGCCAGGTCCTTTCTAGACTGGGGTCGTGCTCGGCAGTCTTTTTAATATAGTCCTGAGGAAATGATCTGGAAATAAATTGCCCAGTGGGAAATTATGTCAAGTTTTGCAAAAATGGATTGCATAAGCCTTTTTTATTTAGCTTAAAATCTTCACAGGATATTCTGTATGCTGATCTGATTGGTTAGAAGTACAACACTTAAACAGGATGTCCAGCCAACCAGTCCATGTTGGTAGTTTATCTTTCAGGTGAGCAGTCATCCTAATTCCAAGTAGCCTGTGCAGGAGGCACAGCTAACCTCGTCTATTTTGAAGTTGTTTACTTGGATTATGTATTATATGTCCAACCGGAAAAAATACTCTAATGAACTTTTCTGTTTCTACCATTTCCTAGGTGCAAATTTGGTTACCGTTACACACTTGTTGGGCTGATTCTGAGCAATATGCTATGTGCCTGCCATGCTCCCAAATACTTTTATCCTCTCCTTCAACCACCTACTTAACCTATTCTTACATGTTGACAGGAGTTTCTGGTTCAATCAATATTTCTGACAATGCAATCCAGTCTCACAACCATGTAAAAAAAAATGTTTCACCTGTTCTCTGTTCTCAAACTCTTGCATTTAATCTTGTATTTATGTCCTCCCATTGTAGACCCCTCAACCACTGGAAACAGTCTGCTTCTAACGGCTGTGTCCCAGCCTTTCTTAATTTTAAACCCCTTAATCTCCTCCATTCTAACAAAAACAGCCCCAATGTGATTTAAAACTACATGTGGGGGAGCTATAGAAGGACAGTGAATCACATATTTAAGAATTTATTATTTCAACTCTTGGCATTTCTTAAATAGATTAAGTTTCGTATTGCCTCATGTTTGATAACTAGGCCCCAATACAAATTGAGATTATTTCAGTCAAGGATTCTAAGTGCTTGGATAATTATCATGATTGAGGTGTAAAGGTAACAAAATTTGTAACTAGGAAATGGTATAAATAGAGAAGTTCATTTGAACATTTTTCCATTTGGACATATAACAATACGCATCCAGGTAAATGGCTTCAAAATAAACAAGGAGGCTACATAACCATTTGCTGTTTAAAAGCCATACTTTTGCTGTGATGGCAGACTCCTCAAGTGCCTTCACCCACCAGTGAAGTGGTTCTGCGACCACTGTGCTTGCATAGTACATGTCCCAGCAATTACATCGGAAGTACTGCATTTCTCACTGGTGCTGTTGAATGTTGGGACGTCGTGGTTAGAGTGGGTCAGTTGAGAGGTATGCTTGGATGAATGTTCCAGTACTGTACACGCTGTACTGTTAAAAACCACGATTGAACTGATACACTTGGACCAGAAAGCATACACGTCAGTGATGCCTGAAAGCAAGCTATAAATGAGCCAAGACTAAGAACTTGAAGGAAACAAGAATTTTGGTTGCAGGAATGAACGGGACAATTTTAAAGGGAAAGGGACTGAAAAGAAAATAGTTGTCAGATGACATCATAGGCACACTGCACAGTTAAGCCCATACTTGGCTCCAACCCTGATGCCAAAGTTGAAAGTTGTCAGGAGTGTAAAAATAAATCCACCTGAACAGATCCATTGGAGATTTACAAAGTATAAAGTGCATAGGGTTGGAGCAGACTGGGATACTTCATAGTGCACTTACCTTTTGCGTCTGCGGCCTGGATTTGCACCCAGCCCAGTATATTAGAATGAAGCTTGCCGCTGTGCCACTTATAAGGATGATTTCACACACAATCACAGAAACCCCACAGTGCAGATAGAGGCCATTTCGGCCATCGAGCCTGCACCGACACATATCCCACCCAATCCCCGTAACCCCTACACCAACACATATCCCACCCTATCCCCGTAACCCCACGTATTTAATCCCCCTAACACTAAGGGTCAATTTATCATAGCCAATCAACCTAATTTGTGGAATGATTTTGAAGCGTTTGTAGTGGATCTCCAGTCGCAGCATAAAATTGTTCACAATTTGTTCTAAGTTGGCAGTAAATTGACATTCTTGGAAGAAGCCAAGAAAACAGGGTAATAAAATTGCTCTGTAGCAAAAGGGACATTCTCCTGCATTGGAGATGGAGGCTGAGGCACACTGGGCCCCATTTTCGTCCTCATTTTTGGGCAGGAACAGGGTGGTAGTGCAGGAAAATGGCAGTCCACTACTTACTGCCCCGTTCTTGCTGCTGATTCAGCTGTCGTTGCCGTGTACCTAGGACCCCGGTGTAATCCTAGGTACCAATGTACTTGGCGTAGAGCAGCCGAGCCAATGGGACTGCTCACAGCACGTCAACATATTTTAAAATGTTCTTTTGTGAGCTGAGGCCAGGAGGACCATTAATACTCCTCTTGGCCCCACACAGAAGCTTCTCACTCGCTGCCACACCCTTCATGCCCTCCCCGATCCTGGCTTTAAGCCTCCATTCTTGGCTCAACTCCACAGAGGAGCTGCCGGATTGCCCACCCCCATCGGCAAGCTGCTGCTCGCTGGGATTATTCAAATGTGGTGTGACCATGGAAGTGGTTCACCGTGCCTGGCTACTGCCTGATGAAATTGGACACATGAAAGTTCACCCCATTGTTTGACCGGAGTAGAGGGGGCTTCACTGTCTACTGGCCCACTCTATCTGACCGGGAATGGTTTTTAGTGCCGATCCTGAGTGGAGAAAGGGAAATGTGATAAGTTTCCCAGAATCGATATTCCTTCATTGAGCACTTTTCATTAAAATTAACTCTCAGCACCGTGGACTAGTTTCTTCATCAGGGCAGTGCTACCCATCATGCGTGGATGTGACTTCTGTGCCAAAGATTGAACTGGTTGCAATGTTAGCTTTAATATTCTGGGCATTTAATTTTTGGAAAAGTGCTTTTAAAGAGTTTTGGCTTAAAAAAACACTTTGATTAAAAAAAACCTAGAACCAGTCCCCACTGTTAAGAGTGCAAGGGAGGGTCCCAAATAAGGAAGAAAAGACATAAGATAAACGTTTCAACATTTTTTTGAAACAAAAGTTAGAAAAATTAGATTAGGTTAAAATAGTTGGAAAGAAAAATAAACTTAAAGTTGGAAAAAAAGATAGAAACAGCAACAACAACAACAAACACATTTCACAGGAGCCTAATTAGACCGAAATTGACATTAAGACAAAGAAGGAGACATTAGGACAGGTGAGAGGTAGGTTTTAAGGAGCGTCTTGAAGGAGAAGAGAGAAGTGGAGAGGTTTAGAGAGAGAATTCCTAGATGGCTGAAGGCATGACTGCCAATGGTGGGACGAAGTAAGTGGGGGAAGCACAAGGGGGTCATAGTTATAGGAACACCGAGATCTCGGAGGGTTGTGGGGCTGGAGGAGGTTAAAGAAATAGGGATAGGTGAGACCATGGAGGGATTGGAACACGAGGATAGGAATTTTAAAATTGAGGCATTTTTCGACTGGGAGCCAATGTAGGTCAGCCAGCATTGGAATGATGGGCAATGTTCCCTCTGAATGTGAAGGGTCCCGCACAGGCAGCTGACCGGCTTTTCCATTGTAATTACCGCACATGTGCAGAAATTTATATAATTTCCTCCAATTAAGCATTAAGAAGACTTCTGCTTCTGTCACAAACTCTGTTCCCTAGCCACCGATTTCATCGCCCTCCCTGGTCACTGCTTCAGGCTGAACCAGACTGCTCACAACCTCGGCGTGCTATTTGATCCTGAGCGAAGCTGAGCTTCCGACCCCTTATCTTCTCCAGTAAACGAAATAGAAATAGTCAAGTCTGGAGATTGGATGAGAGTTTCAGCAGCAGATTGGCTGAGTCAGGGGCGGAGGGAGGCGATGTTACGGAAGTGAAAGTAGGAGGTCTTTGTGATGGAGAAGATAAGGTGTCGGAAGCTCAGCTTGGCTCCGGATCAAATAAGCACACCGAGGTTGTGAACAGTCTAGTTCAGCCTGAGGCAGTGACCAGGGAGGGCGATGGAATCGGTGGCTAGGGACCAGAGTTTGTGACGGATGCAAAGTCTGCCTAATGCTTAATTGGAGGAAATTTTGTCTCATCAAGGACTGGACGTTGGACAAGCAATTGACAACACTGAGGCCGTGGAGTGGTTGAGAGAGGTTGTGGTGAGGTAGAGCTGGGTGTGGCTGCCCAAAACAAATATGGAGTTGCCATGTTGACTAGCAGGTTGAACAAAACTCCATAGAAACTTCCTGAAAGTTTTTTGAGTCATTCTAGACTTACTGTCCAACTGGTATATCTGATTAAGAAATGGCATTTTTAGACTGAAGTAAAGTGGCTGCTAACTTATCCATTGGATTTTATCGTGACTATCAATTAAAAGATATTTTTATAAATATCAAGGAGAAAAAAGCAAAACCTAGAAAATCCTAGTGCCAGCAGTTCAGTACACTGAAGGTGAAGAAAGCCTATAATCATCCCGAAAATAGAAGGGGAACTCGAGCTTGATTTTAGGTAAACTTGACTTTAAAGGGATGAGACAGCAAAGCGGAAAGAAATTCCGAAGGAAAGAGTGGTAGAAAAATGAGGGAGTTTTAAAGAAATAATTTTCCAAGTACTGAAAAACTTTATGTTGGAATGGGTTGAAAGAGTGGTGGAGAATAAAGCTACGGCTGGACAAGAAAGGCATTAAAGAAGAAAGTGTTGAGGTATTTACAAGCTCCGGTAATGGATAAAGTCAAATGAAAACCAAGAATGCTGGAAACACTCAGCGGGTTGGGCAGCAGCTGTGGAGAGAGAAACGTCGATGGCCTGTCATCAGAACTCGAATCCTCCAGCATCTGCAATATTTTGCTTTTGTTTTAATGGATAAGGTAAAGCTGGTCTATGAAGCCAGGCTTGAAAAATATCAAACAAAACCGACACAGGCGGCAAAGAGAATACAACAAGGAAAATAGAACTGGTGACCCCAAGGACAAGGAGTAAAACATTCTTCGGGTAGGTTGGACGCAAACTAAGGTAAAGGATAGATTTGAACCACTAAACTGTAGAGAAGCGGTTATATTTAAGAATAGGGAAGTTGCTGAAATGCTTAACCACTATTTTTCAACTGTGTTTTCTGATGAAATGAGAGAAGAAATGGCAGAGGTGGAAGATAATACTGGGCAATGTCGTAATCATAAAACAGCAACTATTCAGTACATTACAGACCCTGAAGATGGATAAGGCACTTAATCCAGACTTTGTTCGTTCTCCCAGGGTGTTAAAAATGTTGGGAAAGGTTAGTGAAGCATTTGCCAATATTTTCCAGCTCTCATTTAACATGGGGCACATCCGAGGGGAAACAAAATAGCAAATGCAACCCCTATCTAAAAAAAAAAAAGGGGGGCTCGAGATGAGCAGTCTAATTATAGATCTATAAATCTCACATGGATTGTGGAAAATCTGGTTAGAATAGTGCTGAGGAGCATAGATTGATGAGGCACACAAGCAAAATACTCTGGATGCTGGAAATCTGAAATAAAGAGAAAATGCTGAATAGCAATCAAGGGTGTCAGGCAGCATTGGGGGAGGGGGAGAGAGTTAACGTTTCAGGTCAGTGACCTTTGTCAGAACTAGATTAATGGGAGATGAGCAACATGGCTTTAGAAGTGGGAGGTCACCTTTATCAAATTGATGAGATACTTTTGATGAAGTTACTGGCCTTCTGGATAAAGATGAGATAATGGATGTTGGGATATCTCTCGCACTGTTTCACATAAAAGACTACTACCCATAAGTTTCAAATCCACAAGAGATATGGAAGTGCACTAGATTTGATTGAAGAAATGCTAGTTTAAAAAAAAAAGAAATAATAACTGAGTTGAGAGTTGGTTGTTAGTGGTATGTCCGGGATTAGTGTTGGGACCATTATTTATCATTTATGTGATTGATTGATTGTTGGAGCCAGTTTAAACCTGTCTAAACTTTACAACACTATAATGGTAGAAACTTACACCACAGAAGGAGGCCTTTCGGCCAATCGTGCCTGTACCGGCTCTTTGAAAGAGCAGTCGTGCTCAGTCCCAATCCCGGCTTTTGTCCGTAACCCTGTAATTTCCTCATCCTCAAGTACCTGCCCAACTTTCTTTTAAAATTACTTGTGGAATCGGCTTCCACCACATTTTCAGGTGGCGCGTTTCTGATTCTGACAACTCTTGAGTGAAAAAAATTCTCTCGTCTCCCCTCTAGATCTTTTTCCAATCATTTTAAATCTATGACCTCCGGTTATTGACCCACTCACCAGTGGGAATAGTTTTTCTCAATTCACTCCTCTCATCTTGAAAACCTCTATTAGGCCACTTCTTAACCTTCTCTGTTCATCTAACTTTTCCAACCTCCCCTCATAACAGAAGTCCCTCATCCCTGGTAAACCTCCTCTGTACCCTCTCTAAGGCATTTACATCTTTCCTGAAGTGTGGTGCCCAGAATTGTCCACAACACTCCAGTTGAGGGCTAACCAGTGATTTATAAAGTTCTAGCATGATCTCTTTGCTTTTACATTCTGTGCCTCTATATATAAAGCCAAGTAACCCATATGTATTATTAACCTCCTTTTCAACTTGCCCTGCCACCTTTAAGGATTTGTGTATGTGGACATCTACACTTTTCAAAATCGTGGCATTTATAGTCTACTGTCTTTCCACATTAGTCCTCCCATAGTGCATCACTTTACAACTCTGCATTGAACTCCATCTGCCATGCTTCTGCCATTTCACCATCCTGTCTATCATCCTGAAGTCTATAATGATACTCATCACTATCTGCTATATTGCCAAGTTTTGTATCATCTGTAAACTTTATAATGCTGCCCCCTACACCAGTGTCTAGGTCGTTTATAAAAATTGAAGAGTAATGGACCCAAAACTGACCCTTGGGGAACACCAGTGCAAACCACCCCCCAGTCTGAAAAACATCCATCCACCACCACCCTTTGCTTCCTGCCACTGAGCCAATTTTGAGTATCCATACTGCCACTTTCCACTTAATTCCATGGGCTTCCATCTTCTTAATAATCCTCCTGTGTGGCACTTTGTTGTATATATGGACCTTTGGAGGCATTCAGTATCTACTGCACGACTTTGATCAACATAGAAATATAGAAGATAGGAGCAGGAGTAGGCCATTCGGCCCCTCGAGCCTGCTCCGCCATTCAATGAGATCATGGCTGATCATCCAAACTCAGTACCCTGTCCCTGCCTTCTCCCCATATCCCTTGATCCCTTTAGCCTTAAGAAATATATCTCACTCCTTCTTGAATATATTTCATGAATTGGCCTCAACTGCCTTCTGTGGTAGAGAATTCCACAGGTTCACCACTCCCTGGGTGAAGAAATTCCTCCTCATCTCTGTCCTAAATGGCTTACCCCTTATCCTTAGACTGTGACCCCTGGTTCTGGACTCCCCCCGCTATCAGGAACATCCTTCCTGCATCTAGTCTGTCTAGTCCTGTTAGAATTTTATAAGTTTCAATGAGATCCCCTCTCATTCTTCTAAACTCCAGCGAGTGTAAGCCCAGTCGACCCAATCTCTCATACTTCATTCCTGCCATCCCAGGTATCAGCCTGGTGAATCTTCGCTGCACTCCCTCCATGGCAAGAACATCCTTCCTCAGATAAGGCGATCAAAACTGCACACAATACTCGATGTGGTCTCACCTAAGGCCCTGTACAACTGCAGCAAGACATCCTTGTTCCTGTACTCTAATCCTCTCGTTATGAAGGCCAACATACCATTTGCTGCCTTAACCGCCTGCTGCACCTGCATGTTTACCTTCAGCGACTGGTACACTTCCCCTTCTCCCAATCTATTGCCGTTCAGGTAATAATCTGCCTTCCTGTTTTTGCCACCAAAGTGGATAACCTCGCATTTATCCACATATGGCAGATGCAGTATAATCACCCAACCTGTCCAAATCATACTGGAGTTTCTCGGCATCCTCCTCACAGCACACATGCCCACCCAGCTTTGTGTCGTCTGTAAACTTGGAGATATTACATCTAGTTCCCTCGTCTAGATCATTAACATATATTGTGAATAGCTGGGGTCCAAGTACCGATCCCTGCGGTACCCCACTAGTCACTGCCTGCCACTCGGAAAAAGACCCGTTTATTCCAACTCCTTGCTTCCTGTCTGCCAACCAGTTCTCTATCCAAGTCAGTACCTTGCCCCCAATCCCATGTGCCTTAACTTTACATGCTAATCTCTTATGCGGGACCTTATCGAAAGCCCTCTGAAAGTCCAAATACACCACATCCACTGGTTCTCCCTTATCTATTCTACCAGTTACATCCTCAAAAAATTCCAGAAGATTAGTCAAGCACGATTTACCTTTTGTAAACCTTCTCTGTTACCTCATCAAATGGGAGTGCAGTCAAGCCCACTTAAATGGATAACTGATAAAAGAATAAAACGTTTAAATGAATTGCAAAAGCCTGGATTTATTCATTTAAGTATTATACAGCCTATGTGTTAAACCCATTTTGCCAATCAACTCTTTTTACAAGTGTTTTTGTCTAGGTGTGAAAATCACCTAGTAACCAATTCAGTGATGTTCCAGAGTCTTTTTCACCTCATCAGCTGCTATTGCTCAAACTTTGTGATGCTTATAACTTTTCCATGTTTTAATGCTGCACAAAATGTGGCCGAAACTCCGCTGCACCTCTGTAACCTCCTCCAGCCCCGCAATCGTCCGAGATCTCTGCGCTCTTCCAATTCTGGCCTCTTGCGCGTCCCTGATTTTAATTGCTCCACCATTGGCGGCTGTGCTTTTAGCTGCCTAGGCCCTAAGTTCTGGAATTCTCTTCCTAAATCTCTCCCTCTTTCTCCTTTTTCTCTTTCTCTTTCTCTCTTTTCTCCTTTTAATACGCTCCTTAAAACCTACCTCTTTGTCTGCCCTATTATCTCCTTATGTGGCTCGGTGTCAAATTTTGTATGATAACGCTCCTGTGAAGCGCCTTGGGATGTTTTACTACGTTAAAGGCGCTATATAAATACAAGTTGTTTAAGTTGTTGTGGTGTAAGAGCCTGCGGACTCCAATTGCATAGTTTGCACAAGAATGGCCACCCAGATCATGCTTTGTGGGGCAGCCAGCTCTAATAGAGCCTAACCCCCCAGAATGAATAATTGCCTTTAAGAAGGGATTGGGCGGAGGAATTAAAAAAGCAAATTTGGCTTCAGCAACCGTAACTAGCTCCAGGGAGCCAGATGTTTTTTCTGAGGGATGGGCACCTATGCGGAGTAACAATTACACACGCTAGACCAGAGGATCTTGTCTCTATGAAGCCTAAATTTCCCCCCAAAAAGCAAAATATGTGTAATATGTGTGGTGTTCCTTCCCCATTTTACAAATTAAAATTAACCTTGCATAACTTGAGTAATTACAGGGCAATAATTTCTTTGATGGGTTTGATTAATAAACGCCACAAAACCAAAGCTATTATTGGCACTTATCTGATGATGCTACTGCCTTGAAAGCTTTTCTTCTCTATCTGTTCCTTGTAATAAATAGCCTGGTGTTGGTGAAGGCAGTTTGGTTCTAATTGGAGTCTTTCAGTTGTGGATGTCATCATCGCCATTAGCCAGGATACTCTGTTCAGTTGTTGCATGATGAAAAAGTCGTCGAAGGGTTGACGCCTGCAACGCTATCGCCCCCAAGATTACTAAGCCCAAATCAACAGGTAAATGTTCTTAAAGTATAAATCCATATATAATTGAAGGGAATCAGAAAAAGTGGCTCCACTAGATTCAGTTATCTTCCTTTCCCTCCTCCTACCCTCACCATTGTTAACTAATATTACAATTCCACGGGTTTGGTACCTTTCCAAACCTTGCTCAAATGGCCATTCTTCATGTTTTGAGCCTGGACAGTAAGTAGTGGCAGGCTATTTGATCATGGGAGGTAGCATCGTTGATCATGTCCTCGCCCAATGTTCATAAGCCCACTTGCCAGCAAAAGTAATTCGATGTCGGAAAGGAGCAGGTTTTAGGAACATATAGGCCATTCAGCCCCTCGCGCCTGTTCCACCATTCAGTGAGATCATAGCTGGTCTGTATCTTTATTCCATCCACCCGCCTTGGCTCCATATCCCTTGTCTAGCAAAAATCTTATCGATCTCAGATTTGCTTTTTGTGGGAGAGAGTTCCACACTTCTACCACGCTTTGCGTGAAGAAGCATTTCCCAACTTCTCTTCTGAATGACCTGGCTCTGAATTTAAGGTTATGTCCCCTTGTCCTAGACTCTCCACCGGTGGGAAAAGTTTCTCTCTGTCTACTCTATCTTCTGGTTGATTTTATTTTCTTCTCCTCAGCCCACTATCGCTGAGGCAAATTGTAACGCCCTTACTACTAGGAATAATAGTGATTGAGAGATAAAGACTATGATCCATCTAGTTTGCCTTCTACCATCTCGGTAGTCACATGATGCATCAATAATGGATTATTGACGACTGCCAATAGATGACTTGGTGTTGCATTGAGTTGTGTTTTACCCACTAAACCATTGGTGGAGCAATTTGCACAGTACATTCCCTATTGGGGGAAGCTTAATATAAATGTGTTATAACTGCCTTTACCCACTGACTTTTGTTTGTCTGATTTGCATGTTCTGCGTGCATTTCACGTGTTACTGGGTGCAGGGGCTCCTCGTTTAATTTCAGTAATCTGACTTTTGTTGTGACATAGAAACATAGAAGATAGGAGCAGGAGTAGGCCATTCGGCCCTTCGAGCCTGCTCCGCCATTCAATGAGATCATGGCTGATCATCCAAATTCAGTACCCTGTCCCTGCCTTCTCCCCATATCCCTTGATCCCTTTAGCCTTAAGAAATATATCCAACTCCTTCTTGAATATATTTAATGAACTGGCCTCCACCGCCCTCTGTGGCAGAGAATTCCACAGGTTCACCACTCTCTGGGTGAAGAAATTCCTCCTCATTTCAGTCCTAAATGGCTTACCCCTTATCCTTAGACGATGACCCCTGGTTCTGGACTCCCCAGCCATCAGAAACATCCTGCATCTAGTCCAGGCCTGACAGAATTTTATAGGTTTCGATGAGATCCCCTCTCAATCTTCTAAACTCCAGTGAGTATAAGCCCAATCGACACAATCTCTCCTCATACGTCATTCCTGCCATCCCAGGTATCAGCCTGGTGAATCTTCGCTGCACTCCTTCCATGGCAAGAACGTCCTTCCTCAGGTAAGGCGACCAAAACTGCACACAATACTCAAGGTGCGGTCTCACCAAGGCCCTGTACAACTGCAGCAAGACATCCTTGTTCCTGTACTCAAACCCTCTTGCTACGAAGGCCAACATACCATTTGTCTTCTTAACCGCCTGCTGCACCTGCATGCTTACCTTCAGCGACTGGTGCACCAGAACACCCAGATCTCTTTGCACTTCCCCTTCACCCAATCTATTGCCATTCAAATAATCTGCCTTCCTGTTTTTGCCACCAAAGTGGATAACCTCGCATTTATCCACATTATAGTGCATTTGCCATGTTTCTGCCCAGTCACCCAACCTGTCCAAATCGTACTGGAGTTTCACGACATCCTCCTCACAGCATACCCTCCCACCCAGCTTTGTGTCGTCTGCAAATTTGGAGTATTACATCCAATTCCCTCGTCCAGATCATTAATATATATTGTGAAAAGCTGGGGTCCTAGGACCGATCCTTGCGGTACCCCACTAGTCACTGCCTGCCACTCGGTAAACGACCCGTTTATTCCAACTCTTTGCTTTTTGTCCGCCAACCAGTTCTCTATCCAAGTCAATACCTTGCCCCCCAATCCCATGTGCCTTAATTTTGCACGCTAATCTCTTATGCGGGACCTTATCGAAAGCCTTCTGAAAGTCCAAATACACCACATCCACTGGTTCTCCCTTATCTATTTTACCAGATACATCCTCAAAAAATTCCAGTAGATTAGTCAAGCATGATTTACCTTTTGTAAATCCATGTTGACTTTGTCCGATCCAGTCACTGCTTTCCAAGTGCTCTGCTATTACATCTTTTATAATGGACTCTAGCATATTCCCCACTACCGATGTCAGGCTTACCGGTCTATAATTTCCTGCTTTTTCTCTACCACCTTTTTTGAATAGTGGGGTAACATTAGCTACCCTCCAATCCATGGGTACTGTTCCAGAGTCTATCGAGTTCTGGAAGATGACCAGCAATGCATCTACTATTTCTAGGGCCACTTCCTTAAGTACCCTGGGATGTAGATTATCTGGCCCTGGGGATTTATCAGCCTTCAGTCCCATCAATTTTCTTAACACCATTTCCCTACAAATACTGATTTCTTTCAGTTCCACCCTTTCATCAGACCCTATGTTCCCCGGCATCTCTGGGAGGTTATTTGTGTCCTCCTTTGTGAAGACGGAACCAAAATATGTATTTAGTTGGTCTGCCATTTCTTTGTTCCACATTATAAATTCCCCTGATTCTGACTGCAAGGGACCTACGCTTGACTTCACCAATCTTTTTCTCTTCTCATATCTATAAAAGCTTTTACAGTCAGTTTTTATGTTCCCTGAAAGCTTACTCTCATATTCTATTTTCCCTTTCTTAATTAATCCCTTTGTCCTCCTTTGTTGAATCCTAAACTGCTCCTAATCCTCAGGATTATTGCTTTTTCTGGCCAATTTATATGTCCTCTCCTTGGATCTTATGCTATCCCTAATTTCCCTTGTTAGCCAAGGTTGAGTCACCTTTTTTGTTTTATTTTTATGCCAAACTGGGATGAACAAATTCTGTAGCTCATCCATTCGGTCTTTGAATGTTTGCCATTGCCTATCCACCATCAACCCTTTGAGTGCCATTCCCCAATCAATCCTACCCAACTCGCTCCTCAGACCATCGTAGTTTCCTTTATTTAAATTGAGGACCCTAGTCTCTGAGTCAACTACTTCATTCTCCATCTTAATGAAGAATTCGATCATATTATGATCGCTCCGACCCAAGGGGCCTCGCACAACAAGATTGCTAATTAATCCTTTCTCGTTACATAATACCCAGTCTAAGATGGCCTGATCTCTGGTTGGTTCCTCGACATGTTGGTCCAGGAAACCATCCCGTAAACACTCCAGGAATTCCTCCTCCACAGTATTGTTACTAATTTGGTTAGCCCAATCTATATGTAGATTAAAGTCACCCATGATGACTGCTGTGCCCTTATTGCACGCTTCTTTAATTTCCCTTTTAATGCCATCCCCAACCTCCGCCTTACTGTTTGGAGGTCTATATACCACTCCCACTAACGTTTTTTCCCCCTTAGTATTTCTCAATTCTACCCATACAGATTCTACCTCATCAGCGCTAATATCCTTCATTACAATTGTGTCAATCCCTTCTTTAACCAGTAATGCTACCCCACCTCCCTTTCCTTTTTGCCTATCTTTCCTGAATATCGAATACCCCTGGATGTTGAATTCCCAGTCTTGGCCATCCTTGAGCCACGTTTCCGTAATCCCAACCAAATCGTATTCATTTACCTCTATTTGCGCAGCCAATTCATCCACCTTATTACAAATGCTCCTCGCATTAAGACACAAATGCCTAGAAATTCAGTATAGCCACGTTTGGGGCGCTACAGCATGGCGTTCGCTAACTTTTGTGCCCGGCGCAACTCAGCGCCACCTTCGCCGATATTCAGTTGCATCGCCCCAAGAGGTTGCTGCTGCGCTAAAGCAGGCGATGCACGACTATCATTAGGCGCTAAGCCGGCGATCCGGGGCACAAACACCGAAGGCGGGCGCAGCGCAGGTGCGGTGAGGTGCTCATTGAGGGCAGACAGTCAGGCGCCGGTCTGCACTTAAAGGGGGAGGGTGGAATTGCTTGGCTGCCACGCCCTGCACACTGCAGCCCTAAGGCAAGGCCTGAACACTGCTTCTGGAACAGCTCCACGCCCAGGAGAATGGAGAAGGCCAGGGAGAGAGCGCAGCGCTTCGGCGAGGGTGACCTGAGGCTGCTGGTTGGCGCAGTGGACCGCAGGCGCCATATCCTCTTCCCTGAGGGTGGCAGGAGGCCGCTGCCCGCCGAATATCAAAGCATGGAGGGATGTGGAAAACAGGGTCACGTCCAACAGCGTGGTTGGCAGGACACCAACCCAGTGCCGGAAAAAATTCAACGACCTCACTCGGGTTGTCAGGGTGAGTACCCTTTCCAGTATCCTCCTCATCCCTGCATATGCACCTCACTTTATGGCCAAACAGGCCTGAAAGCCCTAATGACCAGCCCTCATCCAGCAGCTATGGGACTGTCATGAAAAGCACTTGCGCAATCAGGACTTTAGACACTGTCAGGGCTATTCGACCATGGGAGGCAGTGCGGGCAAGATCAGGGCTTGACACTACTTAGAGGCGGTCCTTTCTCTTGCAGGCCAAGCTGGCGCATAACAGAAGACAGCAGCGACAGACCGGGGGAGGCCGTCCTGACCTGAAACAGCTGAGCGACCTCGAGCAGCGAGTGGAGCGGATCATGGCAGGCCGGCTGAGTGGCCCCGTCGCCACTGGAGATGCTGACCCTGTTCTGGGCACCAATGGTAAGGTCATCACCTTTTTGACCCCTCTCTTTCCACTTGCGCCTCACACCAGCATCCTTTGCCACTATCGAACCAATGCAGTGCACAGCAGCACTCATGCCTCCCTCGCTGCCGCCCTGTCCTCACTCTAAAGCAACTCTTGTGCCTCCCTGCTTTCAGATGGTGACTCGCCAGGTGAGGAGGCGGCCCCTCAAGCTGGCACTGTGTCCGAGTCAGACATATAGAGGAGGAGGAAGAGGAAGCCAGCCCATCAGGGACACCCTCAGCCGAGGCAGCCCATGGCCATGATGGTGACACGTCTTCCCTGGAGGGGAGCAGGGGGGAAGGGTCGGAGGATAGTGAAGCTCCGGGGACCAGCGGGCTGCAGCAACGCGGGAGGGGTGGGGAAGCTCGGCGGCCTTCTCCCCGGAGGGCGAGTGCGGCCTCCAGTCCTGCTACGGTGAGCGCAGAGGAGGTGCGGCTCCTAGCGGAAATGGGCGCCCAGGCTGAGCACAGGCACACTCAGCTCATGGCTGCAGTGGCAAGGATGCCTGACTCCATAGAGTCACTGGCAAGGAGTGTGCAGGAATTCGGGGTAGCACAGGCCAGGAGTCTGCAGGACATTGCGGCAGCACAGGCTAGGAGTCAGCAGGACTTCACTGCTTCACAGGCGGCTTCTAGCCAAGGGCTCAGTCGTGCCGTGCATTCACTGGCTGCTGTCATGCAGACACCGACCAGGGCCACACGGGCACTAACTGCTGCCACACTCGCTGGATCGGCCAGGCATCGCCGGGGCACTCACTGTGCCGCAGCAGCCCAGCAGTCTGTGCCTCAGCAGATTGCTGCGCATGCTGCAGTGCTGGCCCGTGCGTGTGCCAATGTCTCAGCCGACCAGGGAGTGCCTGTGATCTGTCAGGTTGGCAGCATTCCTGCAGCCAACACTGTCACTCCTTCATTGCAGCTGCCACCAGCTGTTGGACAGACTGCTGCCGCCCAAGCAGAGTTGGAGCAGTCAGCAGCCGGCCCCTCCAGGCCCAGAGCTGGTCCAGGCCGACCCCCAAGGGCATCTGCCGTCTCATCATCTGACCCTCAGCAGCCTTCCCCCAGCCTTGCTGCAGCCACTGGGGTCCCATTGAGGAGGAGCTGCAGGGCGGGTAGGGGCCAGTCACGGAAGCGAAACGGATCACCCTCGCAGGGGAAAAAGTAGAAGGTGTGGCCAAATGTTTTGTTTTACTTATAAAAGCCGAGACTGGTGTATTTGTTTCATATATAAAAGCCGAGACTGGTGTATTTGTTTCATATATAAAGGCCGAGACTGGTGTATTTGTGTTTTTGGGAGGGGTTTCTCTCCATTAGTTTGTCATGTGGGAAGGGCACAGAGGTATCACAGTAAAAATTTTTCTTAAATCGCACTGTCCATGCTTTCTTTTGGAAGTCCTGGTTGCCCTGCTCGGCTGAGGGCTTGTGGAGCGGCTACATTCATCTTCTGCCATTGGCACAAGCCATTCCCTGAGAGGGGGCCTAGAACCGACTTGCAATAAGCCGCCGACGGGCGGCCCTTGCACTTTCTGCCTCCCTCCTGTGCTGGTCCTCCTCCTCCTCCGGTGGTCCTCCAATGTCTGCTGGCAGTGGCTGAGTCCTGCGGATAGCCAGGTTGTGCAGCATGCAGCACACGACAACGAAATGGGAGACTCGCTCAGGCGAGTACTGTAGGGCTCCCCCGGAACGATCCAGACAGCGGAACCGTTGCTTCAGCACGCCGATTGTTTGCTCAATGATGTTCCTGGTTGCTTGATGGCTGTCATTTGTATCCCTCTTCAGCAGGGGTGCTGGGCGCATGGAGCGGGGTCATCAGCCAGGTGCACAAAGGATAGCCTTTGTCCCCGAGAAGCCATCCTCGTGGGTGAGGCTGGGCCTCGAACATGTCTGCCACAGAAGTCTGGCGCAGGATGAAGGCATCGTGGCTGCTGCCTGGAAAGCTGGCATTGACAGCTAGGATGAGCTGCCTGTGGTCACACACCAACTGCACGTTGAGCGAATGGTAGCCCTTCCGGTTGCGGTAATCCTCGGCATTCTCTAGAGGTGCCTGCAAAGCCACATGCGTGCAGTCAATGGTGCCCTGCACCATGGGGAAGCCCGCTAATGCTGCAAAGCCCATTGCACGCTCTTGCTGCTTGTCAACGGTCATGGGGAAGGAGATGAACTGATGTCTCCTTCTGAAAAGGGCATTGGTCACCTGGCGGATGCAGCAATGCACTGCAAACTGGGAGATGTTGGAAATGTCCCCAGTAGCGGATTGGAAGGAGCCGGTGGCATAGAAGTTGCGAGCCACCGTCACCTTCACTGCCACCGACAGACATCCTGCTCCTCAGATGTGGCTGTAGATCTCCGAAGCAGGTGGCAGATCTCAGTGACCACCGCCCTTCTGAATCGCAGCCTCCGAACACACTGCTCCTCAGACATGTTCAGATATGAGAACTGCTGGCGGTATACATTGGGTGGGTAAGGCCTCCTTTGCTGACGCCTGTTGCCCCTTCTCCGTCTGGCCATGACTGGCACTCTCTGACGGCGTCTGAGCCCTTTGAATGCAATGGAGAAGCCCAACGTTTCCATCCATTGCAGCCCCCATTATATGTTTCCAATCAATGCTATGACACTGAAGTTAAAGACAAGTGCAAAGCTGTGGCCTGAAGCCACAAGTACCTGTGCGAGTGTTGAGCCAAACCAGAAAGCTCTCTACCTTTTGTCTCTCTCCAAAGATCCGTCTCTCACAAAGAAGGAGTGGTGCAAAATGGCTGCCATTTATACTGCAGGAGGAGTCCCCTTTAATTAGCGCCCCCTGCGCCCCGCAGCGACTGGGACCCGTTCCCCTCTACCAGTCGCTAGGGGCGCCAGGCGCACAATAGGCCGACGCCACTGAATTTCCGGTTCGGGGCGCACAAAGGGCGTTGCACCATGAAATGACGTCGGGATCTGCGCGTGCAGCTGAGCGCGCGCGCAAAGGTTTTGCGCCGCCGCTAAATCTTAACTGAAGTTCGCGAGAGGCGCAGATCGCGCTGCGACCGGGCGCTAGCCGCTTAGCACCCCACTTCTCCTCCTCCTAAGGTGCTAGCGGCTGGCGCAAACAACTGAATTTCTAGGCCAAAGCCTTCAGGCTTGTTTTTTTAACGCTCTTAGACCTATTAGAATTATTATTTACTGTGGCCACGTTTGATTTAAACCGTTGATTTCTCTGACTGCCACTTTTGTTTTTCTCCTTCCAATCTTTTTCTTTTATCCTTGTTTCCCTTTCCTCTGTCTCCTTGCTCAGGTTCCCAACCCCCTGCCATTTTAGTTTAAACCCTCCCCCACAGCACTAGAAACACTCCCCCTAGGACATCAGTCCCGGCCCTGCCCAGGTGCAAACCGTCCAGTTTGAACTGGTCCCACCTCCCCCAGAACCGGTTCCAATGTCCCAGGAACTTGAATCCCTCCCCCTGGCACCATTCCTCTAGCCTCGTATTCATCTGAAGTATCCTTCTATTTCTACTCTGACTAGCACGTGGCACTGGTAGCAATCCTGAGATTACTACCTTTTGAGGTCCTGTTTTTTAATTTATCTCCTAACTCCCTATATTCCGCTTTTAGGACCTCCTCCTGCTTTTTACCTATATCGTTGGTGCCTATATGCACCACGACAACTGGCTGTTCACCCTCCCCTTCCAAGATGTTCTGCAGCCGCTCTGAGACATCCTTGACCCTTGCACCAGGGAGGCAACACACCATCCTGGAGTCTCGTTTGCGGCCGCAGAAACGCCTATCTATTCCCCTTACAATTGAATCCCCTATTACTATAGCTCTACCCCTCTTTTTCCTCCCATTCTGTGCAGCAGAGCCACCCCTGGTGCCAGGAAGTTGGCTGCTGCTGCCTTCCTCTGATAAGCCATCCCCCCCCCCCCCCCAACAGTACCCAAAGTGGTGTATCTGTTGGAGAGGGGGATGGCCACAGGGGACTCCTGCACTACTGCCTGCGCCTAGTACTCTGCCTGTTGGTCACCCGTTTCCTTTCTTCCTGTCCAACCTCTACCTGCGGTGTGTCCAACTCCGTAAACGTGCTATTCACGATGTCCTGAGCATCGTGAACACTCCAGTATGCATCCAATCGCAGCACCAACGCTGCAATGCGGTCTGTCAGTAGCTGCAGCTGGATGCACTTCCTGCACATGTAGTTGTCAGGGACACAGGAAGTGCCCCTGAGTTCCCACATAGCGCAGGAGGAGCATATCACGGGGCCCGGCTGTCCTGCCATGACTTACCCTTTAATTAATTGAATTTAAATTCAATTAATCAATCCCACTATTACACTACAGTTAACTGGTTTACCAACAGTCCCCGCTACACCAGAGAGACCGTAGAAACTATAAACCACAGAGTTAAAGTTTAAAAAAGAGAAATACTCACCAACCAATCACTTACCTGCTTCCTGGTGACGTCACACTTTGATTACTTTTTACCTCTCCCCTGCTGTTGAATTGGTCGGGCCGCTCCTCACTCACTGCTGCCGATTTTAAACTGCCACCAATGCTCAGTGTTCCCACGCAGGTCCGCTCTGGTTTGCAACAGGACTTGTAAATAGACCTGAGTGAATGAGCGATGCTGAGACAAGGGGACGTAACCTTAAAATCAGAGCCAGGCCACTCTGGAGCGAAGTTAGGAAATACTGCTTCACGCAAAGAGTGGTAGAAGTGTGGAACTTTCTCCCATAAAAAGCAGTAGATAATTAGCTCAATTAATCATTTAAAATCTGAGATCGATAATCTTTTGCTAGCGAAGGGATATGGAGTTAAGATACAGATCAGCCATGATCCCATTGAATGGCAGAACAGGCTTGAGGGGCTGAATGGCTTACTCCTGCTCCTATAAAGGAAAGTAAGTAGTTTGCAGACTAGAAAAGGCCTGATCTGTGTTGATTTAGCTAACCTTAACAGGGGTGCTGGTACTGTGCTGCAGTTGGTCTGAAATCCCTCCCGAATCCAGGGGCAAAGTTGACCAAAATTGCTGCTGCTGATTGCTATCCAGTAACCTCTGCAGGAAGTGCCTGTGTATGGGCTTCAGATGAAGGCAGAGCCACACTCATCTATGATTCACCCTGTAGTTAAATAGCTGGCCAGCACTCGCTGTCGAGGCTCACAAATGGAATGGTGGCCATTTTGGGCGAGGTGACTGGTGCCTTTGGATCTGCACTAACTACTTTTTGGGGGAGGGAGACAATTAGGAAGCAAAATGATACTTTAGTATCTTGGGGAAAGAAAAACTTAAAGCAAGTGTGTATCTGAAATGCAAGGTCAGACCAGTTAATATTGCTGACAGATGCAAAAGTTGCAAATTTGGGTAAAATCGCTTTATGAAGAATGGATGAGTGCCAGAATTTCGTACTCTTATCTATGGACAAAAAGAAACAGAACATGGCAGCACCGTCGGTGCGAGAGGAGAGTGTGACTGACCTGCTGTGCGTTTCCAGCACGCTCTGTATCGCATGACCTGCAAACTTGAGGCTTTAAAAAAATAAAAATAAAAAATATATATATAATGTGGCTCAGGGTTGTTGAGTGGATTAAATCCTTTACCGGTTTCAAATTTGCAAGATGTCAATGATTTACGCAACCGAATTAGGGAAGTTGTTGTTGCAACGTGGCATCTTCCTCAACAATCCTATCCAGTAGATAGATTGGGCCCTGTTTTGTGATGCCAGCAAAATCTGGGCCTGTATCACTGATGAAGAAGGCTGGCACTATAATTGGCTGATCTCTTAAAGGGCTATTGCCTTCAATTAAATGGGAGGTATACTTTCCTTGCTGCCTTGAGAAATCACATTGCTGGTAAGGACTGTGGAGGCATTTAGTGAAAACTCCCCTGGTTTGAGAATGACTTTTTGATTGGCACCCCATCCACCACCTTAAATATTCACTCCCTCCACCATCGGCGCACCGTGGCTGCAGTGTGTACCATCTACAAGATGCACTGGAGCAACTTGCCAAGGCTTCTTCAGCAGCACCTCCCAAACCTGCAACCTCTACCACCTCGAATGACAAGGGCAGCAGGTTCATGGGAACACCATCACCTGCAAGTTCCCCTCCAAGTCACACACCATCCTGACTTGGAAATATATCGCCGTTCCTTCATTGTCGCTGGGTCAAAATCCTGGAACCTAACAGCACTGTGGGAGTACCTTTACCACACGGACTGCAGCAGTTCAAGAAGGCGGCTCACCACCACCTTCTCGAGGGCAATTAGGGATGGTCAATAAATGCCCACATCCCGTGAATGAATTAAAAAAAAAAAAAAAAAATGGACACCCCCCTGTCCTTGGGTGCAAATCAGAGTGTTCCAGGAGGTGAGCCAAAGTAAGTATGCCCACCTAGTGCAGACAATTTAACTTTGTGTGGCATGGCACAAATCAAAACTGAACTTCAGCGCCTGCGGGAGTGTTGCGTTCAAAGCATGGAGACAATCCTTTTTTCCCCTTTTGTACACTATTATTGCAGAAGATTGAGGTGCAGAAATTAGTCTGCACCGTTGACACTTGCTGAAAGGTGAACTCTGAACTAGCACTGCCACCAGCCATTACATGGATGCCACACTGGAAGGGGAGGGACGTGGGCTGGCTGAGTGATCTAATGCCTGGATGTTTTGTGTGTGTTTGCAAGGAAACGTTGAAATGGAGCAGGAGAGCTGTAAAGAAGCAATAAAGGGATACAAAGAAAGTGTTAAGAGATGAGAAAAAAACTTACAAGGGATATCGAAGTTAACAGTAAAAGTTCTAATAAATGCATTGAGGAAGAGAGTGGTAAAGGAGAATGTGGGCCCATTAAAGACACGCTGGTGAAACTAATCAACAATAAGGAAATGGCAGACTTGTTAACTGATTATCTTGTCTCCGTTTTCACCATAGAGGATTAAATACCAGCGGTACAAGAGAAACTGAAAATAATTCAAGGGGATGAACCTATTGGATTTAATACAAGTTTTTCTTAAAAATGGTTAATGGAGAAAATAATGCACAGTAAATTGTGCAGATGGGCGCAGGAAGTTACAAAAGGACATAGACAGATTAAATGAGTGGGCAAAACTGTGGCAAATGGAACTCGGTGTGTAGAAGTGTGAGGTCACCCATTCTGGATCCAAGAAAGAAAGACGTATTTTCTTAATGGTGAGAAACTAGGAACTGGAGGAGCAGAGATTTTGGTGTCCATGTACACACATCGCTTAAAAACTAGTGGGCAGCTACAAAAAATAATCAAAAATGATAATGGAATGTTGGCCTTTTTCTTCAGGTGAGCGAGCTGGAATACTAAGGGGAGGAAGTTATTAAGTTGTATAGAGCCTTGGCCAGACCCCATCTGGAGTATTGCATTCAGTTTTGGGGCACTGTCCCTCAGGAAAGATGTATTGTCCTTGGAGGGGGTACCGCGCAGATTAAATTATGAGGACTAGTTGCTTAAACTTGGCTTGTATTCCCTTGAATTCAGAAGGTTGAGGGGTGATCTAATCGAGATGTTTAAAATGACAAAAGGATTCAATGGGTAGATACAGGAAAAACTATTTGCTCTGGTGGGGGGATCCAGAACGAGGAGCACAATCAAAAAATTAGAGCTTGGCCATTTAGGAGTGAAATCAGGAGGCCCCTTTTCACACACAGGGTAGGGGAAGGGGGGGGAGGGGTGAGGGGAGTCATTTTTTTAAAAATGATGGAAAAATGTCATCATCCACAGCAGCAGGAACTAATGCAGGGAGCAAAATGCAACTAAACAGCAATTACTATTTCTTAAATAGACCCAATTTTAATGTTCGCTTTTCTAACAGAAACTTAACTTCAGGAATCTACAGCAGGCCGGTCCAGTGGATTGGACATGTTATAACAACAACTAGTATTTATGTTGCGCCTTTAATGTAGTAAAAACATCCCACGGCACTTCACAGGAGTGGTGACCAAAAGTGTGGCCAAAGAGGTAGGTTTTACGGAGCGACTTAAAGGAGGAGAGAGGGGCAGAGAGGTTTAAGGAGGGAATTCCAGAGCTTAGGACCGAGGCAGCTGAAGGCATGGCCACCAATGGTGGAAAGATGAAAATCGGGGCTGCGCAAAAGGCCAGAATTGGAGATCTTGGAGGGTTGGCGGGCAGGAGGAGGTTACAGAGATAGAGGGGGGCCGGGCCGTGGAGGGATTTGAACACAAGGATGAGAATTTTAAAATTGAGGTGTTGCTGGACCGGGACCCAATGTAGGACAGCGAGCATGAGCTGGGTGAACGGGACTTGGTGTGAGTAAGGATACAGGCCACAAGAGTTTTTTGAGCTGAATTTTACGGAGGGAGGAAGATGGGAGGCCGGCCAGGAGAGCGTTGGAATAGTCGAGTCTAGAGGTGACAAAGGCATGGATGAGGGTTTCAGCAGCGGATGAGCTGAGGCAGGGGTGGAGACGGGTGATGTTATGGAGGTGGAAGTAGGCGGTCTTGGTGATGGAGAGGATATGACTCGCGCTCAACCTTGGCGAGACTCCACATTGCCAGCAGAGTCCCGCCAATTTGGATCTATTATCTCCAGTTTGATTTTAACTGTTTCCTGTCACTGCAGCCTAAAATACACAAGTTGTCCTGCATGAATTTCTGATCAGTATCATTTGCTTCCGCTGGTTCTGACAGGCGTGCTTGAGACAGATTCATGAACACTGGAAGGGGCTACACATACAGGTTATTTATGTAATTGGACATCTTTTATTGAAATCGTTAAATATCTTGATTATTGTGTTGCCTTACTACAGAAGTTATTCTTTGCTGGTTCAGTATAGGCACTATATCTGATGTGTTTTAGCACTAAGCACACTTAAGTAGATTATAGTTTTCAATCAAAACAAACCCAAGTCGATTATATTTTTTTCAAACCATTGTATGTCTCTCCAGGGATGCTGGACTTTAGATAGCGGAGAAACTAGAGAAGCTGAGGTTGTTCTCCTTTGAACAGAGAAGGTGAAGAGGAGATTTGATAGATGTGTTCAAAATAATGAAAGAGTGAATAAGGAGGAACTGTTTCCAGTGGCAGAAGGGTCGGTAACCAGAGGACACAGATTTAAGGTGATTGGCAAAAAAACCAGAGGAGACATGAGGAAAACATTTTTCACACAGCAAGTTGTTGTGACCTGGAAGGCACTGCTTGAAAGGACAGTGGAAGCAAATTCAATAACATTCAAAAGAGAATTGGATAAATACTTGAAGGGAAACAAATTACAGGGATATGGGGGAAGAGCAGGGGAATGGGACTACAGGAAACTTTCTGGTATCCGGCACGGACGGGACCGACGTGTTGCCGGTTCATCAACAATTCCGGATAACCGAACGCTATAGTAAAAGATACGGAGCTCAGAGCTCCGTATAAAACAACAACCCTGTTGCTTCAGCTTCAAAACAATCGGCACAAGTTGCAAGCGTCTCTGTAGCTTAGCAACAGCTTCAGCTACACCCTTGCACAGCAACAAATCAATTTATAAAAAAAAAAAGTAACTAAAAGTAAAAAAAAGTTACCTGAACCGACTCCTGAATTTTGCCGGTGGATGGAGCGTTCCGGTTATTTAGGGGCCGGTTAATTGAAAGTTTCCTGTAATTGGATAGCTCTACCAAAGAACTGGCACAGGCACGATGGACCAAATGGCCTCCTTCTGTGTGGTATCATTCTATGATTCTAACTGCAGAGCTAAACTGAAGATCTATCTTCCTGTTTTGACTTTGGACAAAGTGTCAGTGTAGTTCCATAAACCAACATGTAATGTGCACGGTGTATAGTCCTATGTCTATTCTGACTGGCTTGATGATGAGGTACTTGATTAGTTTTTTGCTGGTTATAATGTTTAACTGGTCATTTAACGAGCATAACCTGAGATTAAGGCCGCAAATTTAATTCTGGAGGTGGGATGGGGGCGGGTCAGCTGGTTTCCGGGTTCCGGTCCCGCCCCCCAGCTGCCTCTGCTCTGCAGATGTGATTTTCCCTTGATTGGTCTCGTTAAGCCCGCCCTGCGAGTTTACTGACCAATTAACCAGAAGCAGGTCTGATGACATCATTTTGATGACGCATCATCTGCTGGTTTCCTTAAAGGGATCATGCACAATTTTATTTTGTCAGTTGATCTGTCAGTGTTCGACAGCATTGAGGTGCTGTGAACACTTACACCCAGGCTCTCCAATGACTCCCTCCTTATGCTTATGGAGGGAGTCACAGCACGTAGGGAGGTTCTCTTCCCTTCCAACAGCGGAAGAGACCTCCCCAGGACACAAACTTACCTTGCACCCCCACCCAACCCTCTCTATCTACTTTATCACTTCCCCCATCTCACCTAGCCACCCCTCCCACTCGCCTTCATCCTACTGCAAGCATACCAACTAACAACACACAAGGGTAGGCACTTGAGAGGTTTAGCCAATGCCCATGTGAAGTTTCTGGTAATGTGTTGTCATACAGTGAAATCTCTTTTTTTTTTCAAAAAGTGCCCCTTATTGGACAGATCTGCACGCACATTGAGAAGTGTCTTACTGAGTTCCAGTGATTATTCAGTCTTAACTCTTTCTCCCCCCCAAATCTATAGTGATGCGTGTGCATGGAATGGCTTGGACATTAAAGGGATGCTTCACGGTGCTGGTGTGGGATGGTGTCAACCTGGCGCATAATAATGCCATTGCTGGCCTCCTGGCCAGCAATTTTGTCAAAAGCTGAGGCCCTCCGCCCTGTGCATCAGGTGGGTGAGGAGGAGGTTGGTGCTGCTGTTGTGGCTGGTTGTGCAGCTGCCGTGGCTGCTCTTCCTCCGAATCTGACGACCAGGATGAGAGGATGTAAATGGTTCCCATCCCGTTGCTATAGATTTCAGTTGAGGCTAGAAGCTTGCAAGCGCACACTCAGTGGCCTGAAATTATTCCAATCAGGTCACACTGCAGATGGGTGTCAGCTTGAACAGTCACAAGGTCAGTAGATTTGCAAAATCTTATCCTAAACCTCCAACAACAAAGTTGTTGCATTTGAATGTCGGCCATATTACAGGAGCGCCTTTAAAGTGCTGCACCAATGACGACAAGTCATGTCCTCGAGAAACTTGTCTCTTTGCAGCTGGCCTGTTCTGACAAGATGGGAAACAGGAGCCAGCAGCACACAAATGGGAAACCACGATAAAAATAGGATTAGCAAGGCAGTTAATAGGCTGTTAACTGCCTTGACTACCTGTCCCACTGTTTCCCGTTGGATCAGTTCGGGAGCGGCTGACCCGAAACTCACGAAAATCGGATGGAGGCGGGTTCGCAGTCTGAAGCTGTTTTTTCCGATTTTCGCTTCCGACCCGCCTCCTCGGCTATTAAAATTGAGCCCTGAGCCTCGTATGCTTTGCGTGATTTTAAAGTGTTGAGAAATAATGTGATGTATCCAGTGAGCGTGGATGAAATGGAGGAGAAATAGCGCGAGAAGAATCTTTAGGAACGGAATAAAGACCATTTATTCCAACAAGTCCATCTTTTTTTTTAATGATTGACCCCTCATGACTGCCTTCCCACAATGTCCCTCAATACCTTCTCTTTCCAAACAAAGGTGAAAATTGAGTCGTTAAAAGTGAATATTAAATGCCTGTTGCTAATGATCGGGCAATAAACTTCTCAAATGGTGTCCTGGACTGAGAATGGAATTTGAGTGCTTTATAACTGTCCTGTCCACTCTGGGAGTAGATTGCTGCCTGACAGATGCTACTTGATATTTATGTACAGCTACAATGTATGGATTATTGGTCAGTTCAGCCGGTAGCAGTTATCGTTGTGGTTTATGTAGTATCATTTATGCTCTGAATGAATGATGATGCTTTCACAAGCGGATTGCAATATTATTCCTGCAGGTTAACCAGGAAAACTTGTGCCCAGTTTATGTTGTACAGTGCTCCATGACCGGTACAAACCGATATCGAACCCATTGTACATAGGAACTGGAGTAGGCCATTCAGCCTTGGTTCCATAACCCTTAATACCCTTGCCCAACAAAAAGCTGTCTATCTCAGTTTTGAAATTTTTAATTAACCCCCCAGCCTTAAACAGCTTTTTAGGGGGTGGGAGTCTCGGATAGTATCATGGTGTATCTTCCATCCAGCATGGTCTGAATGTTAATCACCCAGGCGGACTTCAAAAAAAGAAACTTCCGTCAAAATAATTGTGTTTTGGGGGAAATATGAGTATTGCACCTAACTATGACCAAGTCCGACTGTTCTGCTCTGGCCCCAGTCAGCTTCAGACCAGATGGCACAGGAGGGATGCAGGCCTACTTAATGACACAGCCTTAGGGACTGGGTTGTTGTGCCATATTAATATGGGTTAGTTAGGCCATGTTTCAACATGTTGGTGTTTAACATATTCCATTAAAATTTATAACCGTCAGAAGTTCAGGTTTACTACATTTATAAAAGAAAGACAGACTTGCATTTATCATAGAATCATAGAAATTTACAGCACAAAAGGAGGCCATTCGGTCCACTGTGTCTGTGCCGGCCGAAAAGGAGCTATCCAGCCGAATCCCATTTTCCAGCTCTTGGTCCATAGCCCTGTAGGTTACAGCACCTCAAGTGCATATCCAAGTACTTTTTAAATGTGATGAGGGTTTCTGCCTCTACCACCCTTTCAGGCAGAGTTCCAGACTCCCACCACCCTCTGGGTGAAAAAAGTTCTCCTCAACTCCCCTCTAATCCTTCTACCCTTATATAGCGTCTTTCACAACCTCCGGATGTCCCAAATCGCTTTACAGTCCGTGAAGTACTTTTTTGATGTGTAGTCAGTGTTGTAATGTAGGAAACGCGGCAGCTAGTTTGTGCACAGCAAGCTCCCACAAACCGCAATGTGATAATGACTCGATAGTCTGTTTTAGTGATGTTGGTTGAGGGATAAATATTGGCCAGGACACCAGGGGGTAACTCCCCTGCTCTTCGACTAGTGATATGGGATCTTTTACGTCCACCTGAGAGCAGACGGGGCCTCGGTTTGACGTCTCGCCTGAAAGATGGCCCCTCCGACAGTGCAGCACTCCCATAGCACTGCGTTGGCGTGTCGGCCTGGATTTTTTGTGCTCAAGTCTCTGGAGTGGGACTTGAACCCACAACCTTCTGGCTCAGAGGTGAGAGTGCTACCATGGAGCCACGGCTGATGTGATCATTTTTACATCATATTTACATGAAAATGTGGCAATTATTGATTGAGGTATCAGGTTTTTTTTCTGCGTTGATTTAATTATTGAAAACCATGTGAGATTGTTAGTTCACTACTGCCCTGGGTGGGTGTCCCAATTGGGAGTCCAATGACCTGTATCTGGACCTATATTCTCCGGAGTTTAGAAGAATGAGAGGTGATCTCATTGAAACATATAGGATTCTGAGGGGGTTTGACAGAGTAGATGCTGAGAGGTTGTTTCCCCTGGCTGGAGAGTCTAGAACTAAGGGAAATAGTCTCAGGATAAGGTGTCGGCCATTTAGGACTGAGATGAGGAGAAATTTCTTCCCTCCGAGGGTTGTGAATATTTGGAATTCTCTACCCCAGAGGGCTGTGGATGCTCAGTCGTTGAGTATATGCAAGGCTGAGATCGATAGATTTTTGGACTCCAGGGGAATCGAGGGATATGGCGATCGGGCGAGAAAGTGGAGTTGAGGTCAAAGCTCAGCTATGATCTTATTGAATAGAGGAGCAGGCTCAAGGGGCTCTATGGCCTACTCCTGCTCTTATTTCTTATGTTCTTATCTGGTTGTGGCTTATGTGAAGCATAGACTGTGAATGTTGGTTCCTTTTCCATAGTTTGCGACTTTTTAATGCTGTACTTGATACCTCAGAATTTGAGAGCCCTAATGAAATTCAGTCCATTGCACGCAGTATGACGATATATCGCTTTCGCCAAAATGGGCCCTTCTAAAATTGGGAGATGGTTCATTTTGAAGTTGCTTTCAGTTCATTATTCATGCTGAATTGCACTTGTGGCAGAATATCAGCACTTCAATGGATAATTTATCCCTGCGTGTGTATATATAACTAGGCAAACAGTTTTAAAGCAATGAGACACCTTTCAGGAATTCACTTAAACAAATAATGAAGTGGTTGTAACATTATCAGCACAATGCAACTCACCTGCTCATAACTATATTTGCTTAAAATTGGTGCTTGACAGTATAAAAGCTGTAAAACCTTTTTATATTTAGTCCTTTGAAAACTTGACTTGTGTATGAAATTTTTAAACGCCAGTTTCTAGGAGATATAGGAGAAAAACTTACTTGCATTTCTGAGCAATACAGGAAACTTTTTTATCCAGCACCGGTTGATCAAAAAGTCCGGATTACAGAGAGATATACTTACCAAGGTACGAGAGCCCCGTACACGGTCACAGGTGCAGGAGCCCCAGTTACACGGCACTTGTGCACGAGTCCCTGTTGCACGGCCACAGATCCAGGAACCCCGTTTACACGGCCACTAATATATAGTAAAACTTACCTGACCCTACTCCTGAATTTTGCCGGTTAAGAGAGATTTCCGGCTATTTAGGTGCCGGTTAAAAGAGTTTCTTGTATTCGACTTTCTCTGATTATGATATGACGTTCTAATCTTGATTCTCTTGAAGATTGTAGCCCAGGCTAACAGTTAAACATGAAAAATAACTGTGTTGTTAAGAAGCGATTTGAAAGCGTTCATAGTAAGCTTTGTTAAATGTCCGTTTTAAATACATTCCTGTCGACAATTTACAAGTTTGCAGTGAATTTTAAGCATGCCCATAACGTATCGGCTGGGTTTATTCAATATCGTTTGAGTCAGAATGCTTCAGGTAATACTGCGGTTCCAATTGAATGATGATTCGACTTGAGACTGTCTAGCAGTAGTCGTCTGATTTGTTGTGGTGGCCTCCATCACAATGATGAAAGAGGTAGGGTTGTAAACAGCAACTTGTATTCATATAGGGCCTTTAACTTAGTAAAATGTCCCAAGGCATTTTACGGGAGTGATCATCAAACAGAATTTGACACTGAACTACATAAGGAGATATTCGGGCATGGTTACCAAAAGAGGTAGATTTTAAGGAGTGTCTTAAAGGAGGAGAGAGAGGTAGACACAGCTGCCAATGGTGGAGCAAAGAAAACTGGGGATGCGCAAGAGGCCAGAAGTGGAGGAGCGCAGAGATCTCGGAGGGTTGTGAAGCTGGAGGAGGTTACAAAGATAGGGAGGTACTAGGTGATTACCATTGGAAATTAGGCAATGCTATTTGTTTATAAACTAGGTGGCACCTGAAGATTGGTGAGCCTCATTGAGTCATATACCTCTTGCAGCCAAGGTGGTGTGCAGGTGCTTCCAGGAGTTTGTCATTGCTGCTCTGTGGCTTCTAGACAGTGTAGGACAGCAGCCTGTAGATGATTCTCCTGCCTGTTTTTTCCTCTGCTGCCTTGAGAGGAGGTGCTTGGCTCCTGTGTGCATCCCCCTCACAATAGTGCCGCTTAGACCAAGAGTGGCGGATTGAGCCCGTGGTCCTGTAAGTGTACTATACCATCGGGGCTCCCTGTCCCATGCCCCCCGCCACACAAGCTGCACAAAGAGAGGTCGGTGATAAAACTACAGATAGTGAGGAAAAGATTGTTTGTAATGTACCTTGTTCAAAAACATGAAAGATTGCCAGCTACCTCCCCATTCTGGAATTCTAAAAACAATGTGGACACACTGCTGCTGTGAGAGCAAGCCAAGTGGAGTCGAAGTGTGAGTGGATGGGAAGGAGAGGGATGCAGTAGATACGGAGCATGCTGGAGAAGCGGACCGAAGCAGAGATGTGCTAGGAATGGATTTGGAGATTTAACTGGCAAGTTTGTCAAAAATTGTCAGCTACTTTAAAGAAAGCTTGCTGATTTTTGACACACCTACAGGCCGAATGATTGGCTTACAAAGTACAGTGGCAAAGATTAACAACAACAACAACTTGTATTTATGTAGTGCCTTTAACACAGTAAAACATCTCCAGGTGTTTCACAGGGGCGTTGTCAAACAAAATTTGACACCAAGCCACATGGAGATGTTCGGGCAGATGACCAAAAGCTTGGTCAAAGAGGTAGGTTTTAGGGAGCGTTTTAAAGGAGGAGAGAAAGATAGAGATGGTTTACGGAGGGAATTCCAGAGCTTAGGGCCTTGACAGCTGAAGGCACAACCGCCAATGGTAGGGCAATTAAAATCAGGGATGCTCAAGAGGTCAGAATTGGAGGAGCGCAGGTATCGCTGAGGGTTATAGGGCTGGAGGAGATTACAGAGATGGGGAAGGGCAAGGCCACGGAGGGATTTGAAAACAAGGATGAGAATTAACAAATTATCAGTCATCACACGTTAGACCATTCTGTTGCACCACTGCCCTTCTGTACTCTCAATTTCACTAGTTCGTAAGTGTCCAAGCACTGGAGGTAAATAAGATTTTGAGGTGTCTCAATAGATTTTTAATTTTGTAAACTGAGGATGCTCAGTAGGAACTGGTGGAGTTACAAAGTATGGAAAATCCATTCTCGAGACACTTCATTTTAATAATTTCTTTATGAATGGGAGCTCCTAATTGTTGCTGCCCCCCCCCCCCCCCCCCCCAAACACTTTGATCACCATTTGCACATCCTCTAATTCCAGTAAGTGGTTTTTCTTTTAAATGCGTTTTATTTATTGTGCTACTAAAAGTCTTCTGCACTGGGTGGCCACTCACTGAATTTTGTTCTTGCAGATTGCACGGAGACAGAGCTGGTGCATTCCAATGGATAGGAGTGTGATTACTGGAGAAGAGGGATGAGCTTAAAGGCTTTTTTTTTTAAACCACTGCTCTATTTCTACTTCTTAAAGTGTCCGCTTATGTGCTGCGTTTGTTACTATGAACAATCCACACTGAAGCATTTTCAGTGCAAATGCAGTTCTTGGATATTTTAAATCCCGTTGCTCAGTATCACTTCAGCTGTTTCCTGATCTTTGAATTGTAATGCACGTGTTGCACATTGACAAAGGCTAGGTCTTGAATATAAACATAAGAACATAAGAAGCAGGAGTAGGCCATACGGCCCCTCGGGCCTGCTCCGCCATTCAATAGGATCATGGCTGATCCGAACTAAGACTCACGTCCACTTCCCTGCCCTCTCCCCGTAACCCCTTATTCCCTAATCAGCTAGGAAACTGCCTATCTCTGTTTTTTAAATTTATTTAATGTCGCAGCTTCCACAATTCTGAGGTAGTAAATTCCATAGACCCTCTGAGTGAAGAAGTTTCTCCTCATCTCAGTTTTGAAAGGGCAGCCCCTTATTCTAAGATTATGCCCCCTAGTTCTAGTCTCACCCATCAGTGGAAACATCCTCACCGCATCCACCCGATCAAGCCCCCTCACAATCTTATATGTTTCGATAAGATCGCCTCTCATTCTTCTGAATTCCAATGAGTAGAGGCCCAACCTACTCAACCTTTCCTCATAAGTCAACCCCCTCATCTCCGGAATCAACCAAGTGAACCTTCTCTGAACTGCCTCGAGAGCAAGTATATCTTTTCTTAAATATGGAAACCAAAACTGTACGCAGTATTCCAGGTGTGGCCTCACCAGTACCCTGTATAACTGCAGCAAGACTTCCCTGCTTTTATACTCCATCCCCCTTACAATAAAAGCCAAGATTCCATTGGCCTTCCTGATCACCTGCTGTACCTGCATACTAACTTTTTGTGTTTCATGCACCAGGACCCCCAGATCCCTTTGTACTGTTAACACTTTACAGTTTCTCTCCATTTAGATAATAACTTGCTCTTTGATTTTTTTCTGCCAAAGTGCATAACCTCACACTTTCCAACATTATATTCCATCTGCCAATTTTTTTGCCCACTCACTTAGCCTGTCTATGTCCTTTTGCAGGTTTTTTATGTCCTCCTCACTCACTGCTTTCCCTCCTATCTTTGTATCGTCGGCAAACTTGGATACGTTGCACTCGGTCCCTTCCTCCAAATCGTTAATATAGATTGTAAAGAGTTGGGGTCCCAGCACCGACCCCTGCGGAACACCACTAGTTACTGATTGCCAACCAGAGAATGAACCATTTATCCCAATTCTCTGTTTTCTGTTAGATAGCCAATCCTCCACCCATGCCAGTACATTGCCCCCAATCCTGTGATTTTTTATCTTGTGCAGTAATCTTTTGTGTGGTACCTTGTCAAATGCCTTTTGGAAGTCCAAATACACCACATCCACTGGTTCCCTCTTATCCACCCTGTTTGTTACGTTCTCAAAGAATTCGAGCAAATTTGTCAAACACGACTTCCCCTTCGTAAAACCATGCTGACTCTGTCCGATTAAATTATGCTTATCCAAATGTCCTGTTACTGCTTCCTTAATAATGGACTCCAACATTTTACCAACCACAGATGTTAGGCTAACTGGTCTATAGTTTCCAGCCTTTTGTCTGTCTCCCTTTTTAAATAAGGGTGTTACATTAGCAGTTTTCCAATCTGCTGGGACCTTTCCTGAATCCAGGGTTTTGGAAAATTACCACCAATGCATCCATAATCCCTACCGCTACTTCTCTCAAGACCCTAGGATGTAAGCCATCAGGTCCAGGGGATTTATCCGCCTTTAGTCCCATTATCTTACCGAGTACCACCTCCTTAGTGGTTTTAATCGTGTTTAGCTCCTCCCCCCCCCACCCCATAGCCCCCTGTTTGTCCAGTGTTGGGATATTTTTAGTGTCCTCTACTGTAAAGACTGATACAAAATATTTGTTCAGCGTTTCTGCCATCTCCATGTTCCCCACCACTAATTTCCCGGTCTCGTCCTCTAAGGGACCAACATTCACTTTAGCCACCCTTTTTTTTATATAACTGTAGAAACTCTTGCGCTCTGTTTTTATATTTTTTGCTAGTTTACTTTCATAATCTATCTTCCCTTTCTTAATTAATCTTTTAGTTATTCTTTGCTGGCTTTTAAATGCTTCCCAATCTTCTATCCTCCCACTAGATTTGGCTACTTTATATGCCCTTGTTTTCAGTCGGATACTATCCTTTATTACTTTACTTAGCCACGGATGGCTGTCTTTTCTTTTACGCCCCTTTTTCCTCATTGGAATATATTTTTCTTGAAAGTTGAGAAATATCTCCTTGAATGTACACCACTGCTCCTGTACCGTCTTACACTTTAATCTATTTTCCCAGTCCACTTTAGTCAACTCTGCTCTCATACCTTCATATTCTCCTTTATTTAAGCTTAGTACGCTGATTTGAGATCCAACTCTCTCACCCTCCAACTGAATTTGGAATTCAACCATGTTATGGTTACTCGTTCCAAGAGGATCCTTTACTAGGACACTTTTTATTTATTAATCCTGTCTCATTACACAGGACCAGATCTAAAATTGCCTGCCCCCTGGTTGGTTGTTACATACTGCTCAAGGAACCCATCCCTAATGGACTCTATGAACTCTTCTTCAAGGCTGCCCTGCCCAATTTGATTTGTCCAGTCAATATGAAAGTTAAAATCCCCCATGATTATAGCTGTTCCCTTATTACAAGCCCCAACTATTTCCTGATTTATACTCCGACCAACAGAGTTGCAACTTAGGAGGCCTATAGACTACGCCTACTGGTGACTTTTTTCCCCTTATTATTCCTTATCTCTACCCAAACTGTTTCACTATCCTGATCCTTTGACCCAATATCATTTCTCACTATTGCAGTGATTCCATCCTTTATTAACATAGCCACCCCACCTCCCTTTCCTTCCTGTCTGTCCTTCCTAATTGTCAAATACCCTTGTATGATTAGTTCCCAGTCATGGTCACCTTGCAGCCATGTTTCTGTAATGGCCACCAGATCATACTCATGTGTAGTTATTTGTACTGTCAACTCGTCTATTTTGTTATGAATGCTGCGTGCATTCAGATAAAGAACTTTTAAATATGTTTTGTGACAATTTATTCCTGCTTTTACCCCTTTTACTACTCTACCTTTATCTTTATACATTCTGTCCCTTCCTGACACGCTCTGGTTTTTAATTCCCCCACTGCTACCTTGCCCTATTGCCTTCTCCGCTGACATTTTTATTTTTCGCTCTCTTGAAACCTCCCCCCCACTAATTAGTTTAAAGCCCTCTCTACAGCCCTAGTTATTCGATTCGCCAGGATTCTAGTCCCAGCACTGGTCAAGTGAAGTCTGTCCCAACAGAACAGCTCTCTCCTGTTCCAGTACTGGTGCCATTTCTCCCACACCAGTCTTTGAGCCACGCATTTAACTCTCTGATTTTATTTACCCTAGCCAAATTTGCTCGTGGCTCAGGTAGTAATCCAGAGATTATTACCCTTGTGGTTCTGCTTTTTAATTTGGCCCCTAGCTGCTCATACTCCCTCAGCAGAACCTCTTTCCTTGTCCTATCTATGTCGTTGGTACCAACATGGACCACGACAACTGTATCCTCCCCCTCCAAGTTTCTCTCCAGCCCAGAGGAGATGTCCTTAACCCTGGCACCGGGCAGGCAACACAGCCTTCGGGACTCTCGCTCTCGGCTGCAAAGAACCCTATCTATCCCCCTAATGATACTATCCCCTACCACTACAACATTTCTTTTTATTCCCCCCCACTTGAATGGCCCCTCGTTCCACGGTGCTGTGGCCAGGTTGCTCATCTTCCCTGCAGCCCCTGTTCCCGTCCTCACAGGGAGTAAGAGCCTCGAACCTGTTGGACAAGAGCAAGGGCTGCGGCTCCTCCAACACTAACTCCTGGATCCCCGTACCTGCCTCACTCATAGTCACACCTTCCTGACCCTGACCACGGAATACATCTGAATTAGTTAATCTAATTGGTGTGACTACTTCCTGGAGCAGAGTCCAGATAACTCTCCCCCTCCCTGATGTGTCGCAGTGTTTGAAGCTCGGATTCCAGCTCATCAACACGGAGCTGGAGTTCCTCGAGCAGCCAACACTTACTGCAAATGTGATCACTGTGAACATCAATGGTGTCCACTAGCTCCCACATATTGCAGCAGTAACACATCACCTGCTCTCCCATTCTATGTAATTAATTAAATTTATTATTATTTTTAAATACCCTCTGCCCCGATTCTAGATGATGAATATCACACCTCTATTTAATTGAACTCACCAACTTATAAAAGTTTAAAAGGGAAGGAAAAGTACTCACCAACCAGCCAATCACCTACCAGCTTGGCTGTGATGTCACTTTTGAATTCTGACCTCCCCTTGGAATGTTTGTGGAGCCTGTTTAGGCTGCCTCGCCTCGCCTCGCCTCGCTGCTCCGGCTCGACTCGACACCCGCTGCTGCCTCGACTGGGCCTCTCCTCGCTGCTCCGCCTCCGCGATGTCTGCTAATCCTGAGACTGGCAGGCAAAACAAGGCCAGAAACAGAACAAAAACAGCAGCAAACTCTCAACGGCACTCTCTGCTGCTCGCACTAGCACCAGTCTTTTTAAACTGTTTGTTTGTAGCCAAATGAGTCACCCCTGGTCATTGGTTAGAGAACTGGTTTTCACTGCCTGCCAATTAACTCCTACTACAGTGTTACCTTGTTTTACTCTTAAACCAACAGAATCCCAAATATTTAACTTTTCCCCTTTACTTAAACTGCTTAAGTAATCTTATCAAGAAACTACTGGCAATTGCCACTAACAATTTGCACCACTCCAAATGATTGAACTGGGTTGGATACTTGCCTTTCCTATCAAGGGCCGGGATTCAAACGCAGCCTCTCGGTGATAACACTCTTACTTGTGGCTTTCCATTGAGTCTCACTCAAGAGGCCATAAGGATGACTGGTGTGAGAAGTAGAGGGGGGAAAAAAAGTTGTCACGCCAGAGCAGTGGTTTGTGGGGAGGTTGGACTGAGGGAACTGATTAGGGTTGAGTGGCGGGTTTTTGTAACACTTGATGCCGACACTGGGTAACAAAAGTAGGAGAAGCATTCCAATCCCCAGCACCGAATCGCCTCTATTGAATGAATGCAAAATTCATTGGAAAAAACATGAAAAATCTGTAGTGTGTTTGTAGTCATGGAAATTGTGGTGAGGCAATTTGGGGGGCGGAAACAGGTACAGACTGGATAGTTTGACACCTTTTTTTACTTGTTGCAGGAGCAAAGAACAATGATGGTGAGGTTTTGTTAAATTCTCTGATTACATAAAAATGGTGCTTGTTCTGTCAGTTGTGGCTCAGTTGGTAGCACTCTCACCTCTGAGTCAGAAGGTTGTGGGTTCAAGTCCACTCTAGAAACTTGAACACAAAAATCTAGGCTGACACTCCAGTGCAATACTGAGGGAGTGCTGCAGTGTCAGAGGTGCCGTCTTTCAGATGAGACGTTAAACCGAGGCCCCGTCTGCGCTCTCAGGTGGGCGTACAAGATCCCATGGCACCATTTTGAAGACGAGCAGGGGAATTACCTCCGGTGTCCTGGACAATATTTATCCCTCAATCAACATCACTAAAACAGATTATCGGGTCTTTAACGCATGACTGTTTGTGGGAGCTTGTTGTGTACAAATTGGCTGCCCTGTTTCCTACATTACAACAGTGACTACACTTCAAAAGTACTTCATTTGGCTGTAAAGCGCTTCGAGACGTCCTGAGGTTGTGAAAGGTGCTATTTAAATGCAAGTCTTCTATCGTTTCCTGAGTTCAATAAAAGTCCAAATTCAAACTTTTTTTTTTCTCTGCAGTCATGCCCCGTGGTGCCCAGCATGCAAGCAAATCCAGGCCGATTGGGAGCACCTCGGAAAGTCCCGTGGAGAACTTGGCATCCATGTGGGAAAGGTAGATGTCACTCGAGAGCCAGGTATGCTGACGGTTAGCTTTTATAACTCTGCTTGTTTGCCCCTGAACTAGTTTGTGAAACACTTGGCATTACATTCTAAAGGCTTTTCTGGAAGGGGCAGGGGATAAATTCAGATGTATAATGTATCTGTAAGCTTTTGTGGCCACCTGTGCAGTCTTAAACCCACATGCTGTGTAGAGTGTCCTTCATTGCTTTTGCAGAATACACTTCCATAACCTTGGTGATTAGTTTCTCGAAACTAAACTCAAATATTAAACCACAGCATTATGCAACACTTGTAGCTTTGAACCGTGGCTTCCTCTGCATGTGGTACCAAATACTAATGTCCCATATGCCTTTTGAAATTATTGTTCGTATGAAATGTGTATATTTTCAGTTCAGTTCCATTCCCTTGTGTCTCCAATATATAATTAAGGGGGTCTTTCCAAACAGCTGCTTTTTAATGAAATTTGTGTTGATGCCTGTATTGTAAATTATGCATGCTTGCTAATCGTTTGTATAACCAGGTATCTTGCAGAAGGAGAAGGCAAATGGAATAACTTTGCTGTAATCTGCACTGCCATTAACAGCTCAAAAGCGACTCTCAGGACCTAGATAAGCAAGTTAGCTTAGTCAGACTTAACCTTAGGATACACTTGTGCTGAACAAGAGAAAGTATTAAAATATGTACTAAATTGAAGTAAAAAAGCAAAATACTGCGGATGTTGGAAATCTGAAATAAAAACAGAAAATGCTGGGAACACTCAGCAGGTTGGGCCTGAAACGTTAACTCTGTTTCTCTCTCCGTAGATGCTGCCTGACCTGCTGAGTATTTCCAGCATTTTCTGTTTATATACTAAATTGAAGTAACTTGTTTATGTCAATTGGGTTCATTAAAACATGGGTTTCTGCAGTCCTATTCTTCTGAAAGCTAGTTGTAGTAAAAAATAGAACATGTTATTGAAATATATTAATTGGATCTTATTTTCACATGCTTGAAAAAAATAGTTGTGTGTGACTTGAATGCAGAGATACATGGGCAGTACCACAATGTTGCTGTCTTTCAGAGAACTGCATGTTCATTATCTTTGAAGTGTAAATGCATTGCATGCCAATTGGATTATCTGGACATTATATCTTGGCCTGTTACTATGTCACAAACCAGGCTCTCATGTTTTATGGACAATAAATCAGTACAAAGCGTAGTGTTGGGAACAAGTTGTTCCTGATTTTAATATTGGCTGAAATAAACGCAACTTTGGCTGAAATAAACGCAACTTAAATCTGGGGGGAAATGTTGTCTCCTATATGTTCGCTTTAAGCTCAAAAGTCAAAAGTGGAGCTGTTCTAGCAAAGGACTTGGATTTATATAGCGTTTTGTCACGGCCTTAGGATGCACTAAAGAACTGCACAACCAATGAATTGCTTTTGAGTTGTACTCATGCTGTTACGTTGGCAAAACACTAGCCAATTTGTGAACAGTAAGTTCCCGCCAGTGGTAAGGTCCCACTAACAGCACATGACATGAGTGACTAGTTGACCTGTTCTTGTTGGCGTTATTTGAGAGGAAGGTTGGCCAGGCTGTCGGAGGTCACCCTGCTGTTCTTCAAATAGTGTTGCAGGATCTTTTAAGGGCCAGACAGGGCTTCAATTTAACGTGTCACCTAAAAGATGGCATCTCTGACTGTGCAGCACTCCCATGCATTATTTGGAGTGGCGTGTGAACCCACAGCCTCTAAGCCAAGCTGACATTGAATAGAAACGGTGTTAAGTTCTGTGAGCTCATTACCTGTGCAGCAGTTTACTATAAAGTGACACAAAACCCTGTTGTTCAGATAGACGCAGTATTTATTACAGAGCAGCTAACTTGCCATGTGAATAATGTACACTATGTGGCCCTCATGTCTGCCCACACACTTCATACAGTTGGACATTCTTTTATTTTTAAAGTGCCTATTTTGACTGTGTATATGCTGTGATAGGTTTCTCTGCATTCCAATTTCTTTTACTTAAAAGATTTCGCTTGTGGTAAATGTAAACACTTGCGTATCAAGCCCTGTGATGATTTTAGCCATCTATGTTTCAGACTTAGCTAGACAAACATGGTGCCAATCTCTGTCATCTCTTGGAGGAGGCGTAGCCCTTCAGTTCAAAGCTGTTCAGGTCATTCTAAGCGTTTCCACATAGACGCAGATGCACAGCCCTAGCACTGTGTTTTATTTGAATTATAGAATTATGGAATAGTACAGCACAGAAGGAGGCCATTTGGTCCATTGAATCAAATATTGATAACGAAGGCCAAACTTGATTGCAGTACATGATCTGACACTGAGCCACACGGGTCTGGTCTGTGCTTTGTTAGGTGATCTTATCCAGCCCAGTTGTGTGGTCACCACAAGCTGGCCTCCATCTTTCCAGGTGAGAGACGGGAAAACTAGTCGAGGCTCGTGCTTTTTTTTTTCCAGCGACTCCTGCTGCCTGGCGCACCCGTGTGAAGTTGAGACTGAATTATTCACCTCACCTGAGTAATATGTCCCTTTAAACTCATTATGTGGCTCAGAAAGCTGCTTATTCTTTTGATTGGCATAAAGTTTCCAGTCAAACTGCTTGGCATCATCGACTGAAAATGAGTACCCATTTCAGCACGCTATGTTTCACTCCTTGCTGCCAAACGAGAAACGGGCGTAATGCTTTGCTCCGTGGATACAAGTCCTAGATTCTGGAGATTTCGGCAGAGGGTTCTGACCGGATTGGGCTCAGTTGCTATGAATAGGCTGTCGATGGTCGTTGTCTAGGCTGAGTTATCAGAGGGGCTGCTGCCTGCCATCCAACATCTGGAACCATACTCCCCGAGAGGGCAGGAATGAAAAGGGGAGGAAATCAGAGTGGAAATAGAAGGAATAAAAAGAGAGTTCAGTTTATTTTCCAATGGATTGCACCGCTCTTAGCTGATCCACACTCTAGGTGCAAATATATTCAGACAGATAAATTGAGACGGGTCAATCCCAAGGGTCTTCTCTAAATGTAATTTGGTACAAAACACTGAGTAAATATACCGTTCTTTACATGCACTAGACACCATAAACTGGCATTGACTCTCTCAAGAAATAGACTGATCCCAAATTCTGTTTTCCCCTTGGCCTTATTGATATTCTGTCTTTACATCCTTATCTGTGTAATCTCCTCCTAGACCCCCTAGACCTCTGCGCTCTGCTTATTCTGGCCTTTTGAACATCCCCAAATTTAAATGCATCACCATTGGTGGCCATGCCTTCAGCTGCCTCAGTCCTAAGCTCTGGAATTCCCTCCCTAAATCTCTCCACCTCATCACTTCTCTTTCCTCCTTTTAAGATGCTCCTTAAAACCTGTCTCTTCAACCAAGCTTTTGGTCATCTGCCCTAATATCTCCTTATATGGCTCGGTTATCACTTTTTTTGTTGATAAAACGCCCCTTCACAGGGGTGTTATCGTGTTAAAGATGCTATATAAACATAAGTTGTTGGTGTATTTAAATACATTTCTCAGAAAATTGAGTTTGCTTTGTAAATGACCCATTCTTTGCATAACAGAATATGTTTTGCGAAGTGGTAAGGATTTTTAAGGATAGATTCATGAAGAACTGCACATCATGGTCGGCCTGTATAGTGGTGTATATACAGTAGGTGTTTGGATATGTTCTTGTGGGTGTTCCCGCACTGCAGCGTGAGATGGGATTTAACACGTGGTCGAACAGCAATGACGGTGCCTATATCTCCCGTCCTCCTGCTCCATGCTGTAGGTCTGCCAACTTGTAGCATTAGTATGCACTGTCTGCTCTGGAACTAAAGCAGCAAAACAAGCTTTTAATCCAATATAATAAACAGCCAATTTGCTGGGCCATTTCTATTATTTTGGGCTAAAATATTCAGTACTGGCCAGGTCTCCAGGAAGAATCCCATGTGAGATGATGCAAATCACCTGCTGAATGACAGTGGAGGAGGGAATATTTAAGACTGAATTTTTCACAACCCTCTCCCAGTATTGTTTCCCTTTAAAATCACAAAGCTTCTTATTCTTTTGATCAGCCTAAAGCTGCCAGTCTCGATGCATACCCATTTCAGCATGAGAAAATGGGCATGATTCAATCATTCCTTGCTGCCAAACAAGAAACCAAATGCATTGCAGTGTGGATACCAGTCCTAGATTCTGGAGCTTTCAACAGAGGGCTGAGAGCTACCGAATGTTGGGCTGATCCATCATCTCCGGAGGGATATCCCCAGGATTCACAGCAGCAACTCGCCCGCCAAGGCTTCTTCGGCAACCCCTCCCTGAACCCGCGACCTTTGCCACCTAGCAGGACGAGGGCAGCAGGTGCGTGGGAGCGCCATCGCCTCCAAGTCATGCATCATCCCGACTTGGAAATATATCGCCGTTCCTTCGTCGTCGTTGGGTCAATCCTGGAACACCACCTCCTCGAGAGCAATTAGGGACGAGAAAAAAATGCTGGCCTTGGCAGCAATGCCCACGTCCCCAAGAATGAATGACCCAGAAATTCGGGTCTCCACGGGTGAGTACGCACAGGGTACTCGCCCGATGGAAGTGCCGGTTTCCTGCATGCGCGGGAAACCGGCACTTCCGTTCCTCTGAACGAAGAGGTTCAGAGGTCGAACGCGTGCGCGGGGGAGGCTGTGCGCGCATCAAACTTAGTTTTTTTTTACAGGTTTCTCCGGGATCGTAAGCCTGCAGGATTTAGAAATGTAAAAAGCAGGCGTAAGGCCTGCTTTTTACAAGGTAAGTGGTGAATTAATTAAAATTAAAACATTTTTCCCACAGGTTTATTTTTAAATACTTTAAAGCAAGGTAAGTTTATTTTTAGCCCCATTAGAATATAAAATTATTTTTTTCAAAAATTTAAATTATTGTTTAAAATAGTTATTTCATGTAATTTATAGTTTATTTAAAAAATGTGATTTAAAAAAAAAAAAAAAATGTATTTGAATGTTTAGTGCTATTTTGGGGCCGTAGTATTTATAAGTCTTGACAGCTCTTCCTGTCAGACTTATGAATGGAGCATTTCCCTGCTCCGATTGGCTGCCCATGGCCCACGTGATACCAGGGGATGCATCGAACTAACTGCGCCCCGGGGATACGCAAGCACTGTGCGCCGGCAGCTGGACCAGGCCCCGGATCGGAATTCCACGGGGCCCTACAGCTCAACGGCCGGCGCGCAAGGTAAGTGCAGGTCGGGGGCTTACACCCGCGGGAAGCCCCCGACCTGAATTTCTGGGCCAATAATTTTTTTGAAAAATGCTAATCTAATTATTTAGTTTCATGTTAATTTTTTTGTCCTCAAAAGACAGTAATTAGAAGCCAAGCTGTCTCAAAAAACCATTTTTTTCAACGGCTAAGTATGAAGTGGTTTACAGTTCACTGGCTTCATTTGGTGGTAGGAAAACTCATCCATATGTTTTTTGTGAAGATGCTGAAACCAATAACCAGTCGTTTGAAGAAAGATTATGCGGAAATGCTTCTCCAAATTTGTACTTGAATTGGATTTGCATTTCCAGGGAGTTCCGTTGATGTTTGTGAACAATAGCTGATGTTCAGAAATAAAACGTTAAAGCGTAGGAGGAGCCACTTTGTAAAATCTCTGTTAATGACAGTGCTTTGACCAGAGGATCCGGCTGTACGGAAATCTGTTTCCCCTTTAATTGCACCTTTCCCATGTTGTTTGCGTCACTGTTTTTAGTACCCAGAACAAAAGAGACGTGAAGTGCACTTTTCAGATGTGTTTAGTTATTTGTAGCCCATTTGAGGGAGCTGACTTCATTTGCGGGAAAATAATTTTGCCCCCCCCCCCTCAACTTTAGGGTGGAACGTGCTACTTCTACCGTAAGTATTATAACCATAACTGAGACATGGCTGAGTTGCAGCACTCGCACTTCCCTGTAGACTGGCACCACCTAGTGGCATGGATACAAAGTGGCTTTAGTTGGACGATCCAAAGTTGATCAGTCTGGTTGTTGTCCTGTTTATTTTACGCCAGTTTCCTTAGGATTTAATCCCAGTACGGTAGAAATGTGAAACCAGTATCTGTGCTTTACTGGAAGTACCCCACTGCCCTGTCAATGGAAGACTTGTAACCCAAAGCGGAAGTGCTTAGTGATTAACAAAAGAAAAGGAAGTGCCTGAATCCTGTGATCTGACCTGCATTCAAACTGATTCAAATTGCACACAATTTAACTGGAATCCTGCCCTGTGCCGTTGATGTAATTACATTCCTGTGACTTGAGTTACAAAGCCAGTAAGTTTTTCCTGTACCTGCACTCGTTGTATAAAGTAGACATGTGACTGGAGGCAGAGCGTACAGCAGCTTTCATAGCAACCACTTGGACAAGGGCTGAGAACAGATCGCAAGGCATCTGCAGTAGAGTTTGTTTTGAGGATTCTGTATCACTAGGCAATGTTTTAAGTGCTGATTGCGTTGCTCTGCTCCTCTTCCCTGACACGTCCTGCAGTAAGTATTGGCAAGTTGCAAGTTTTCTAAATTGGTAAACCAATCAATAACCACGTCATGCCTTTGGCTATATTCAGCTCCAAATTGGCATGGTAATTAAATGGTATCAAATGATTAAAGCCCAAAGCATTTACTGGAAGCAACTTGCTGGTACAATAATGACTAAAGTTCAAAAGTAGTTCATTTGCTTTGGGACGGCCTGAGATCATGAAAGGCGCTATATAAATGCAAGACATGAACACAATTTTTTTTGCTTGAAAATATAAGCACGCATCTCACTAGACATGAAGGATCCGTGGGGCATAATTTATACTTATAAACAAATCTTATCATTGCCTTCTCTAAAATCAATAATTGTTGTACATAATATGGCATGAGATTGGAATACTGTGATGAAACTTACTTTTTTCTTCAAAATCTTTTCTTAGGTTTGAGCGGCCGTTTCTTTGTTACCACTTTGCCAACCATTTACCAGTAAGTACAATGATTACCATCATGTCTCCACAATCGTCTCTTCATAAGAACATAAGAATTAGGAGCAGAAGTAGTCCATATGGCCCCTCGAGCCTGCTCTGCCATTCAATAAGATCATGGCTGATCTTCGACCTCATCTCCACTTTCCCGCCTGATCTCCATATCCCTTGATTACCTTCGCGTCAAAAATCTATCGATCGCTGTCTTGAATATATTCAACGACTGAGCATCCACAGCCCTCGGGTAGAGAATTCCAAAGATTCACAACCCTCTGAGTGAAGAAATCTTTCCTCCTCTCAGTCCTAAATGGTGTGGAGATGCCGGTGTTGGACTGGGGTGGACAAATGTAAGAAGTCACACAACACCAGGTTATAGTCCAACAGTTTTATTTGAAATCACAAGCTTTCGGAGCGCTGCTCCTTCACTTCACCTGACGAAGGAGCAGCGCTCTGAAAGCTTGTGATTTCAAATAAAACTGTTGGACTATAACCTGGTGTTGTGTGACTTCTTACATCAGTCCTAAATGACCAACCCCTTCTGAGACTATGACCCCTAGTTCTAGACTCTCCAGTCAGAGGAAATAGCCTCTCCGCATCTACCCCATCAAGCCCTCACAAAATCTTGTATGTGTCAATGAGATCACCTCTCATTCTTCTAAACTCCAGAGAGTATAGGCCCATTCTAGTCAATCTCTCCTCATAGAATAACCCCCTCATCCGAATAACCCCCTCCTCACAGGAATCAATCTAGTGAACCTTTGTTGCACCTTCCTTATATCCTTCCTTAGGTATGGAGACCAAAACTGTACAGAGTACTCCAGGTTTGGTCTCGCCAAAGCCCTGTACAATTGCAGCAATGCCTTATCCCAATTAAAATTGGATTTATTAAAACAAAATCTACATATACAACACTTGTCGGGATGTTCAAATTATTTACAAAAAAACAAAGCCTAAGGAAATCTAATCCATTGTCCTTGTATCTCTGGGGCCCTGTGTTCAAATGCAGCCTGGGTTAATGGGATTGAAGCCTCTTTGTTCTTATGGTCGTAGCTGGGACAGTTTATCCAACTCCGAGTGATTGCGGTCCACGGTACAAAAGTCTCGTGCTAGAAGCCACGTGTAAAGCTGCTGAGACTCTCTAAGGCCAGTTTCAAAATTGGGCCTCTTGGCAAATCCATTCATTTTTGCAGTTGGCTGTGTGCCCCACAGTTGGGGATCCTGCAGAATGAACATGTCTCATGCAATCCAAGGTTCCCAGAGTGGGACAATGTTCCATCACTTGCATTGATGTTGCTCAGCACCAACCTTGGCCAAAAGAAAGATAACTCCGAGAGCGCAATGTTAACAGCCTTTCTTCACTCAAAGGGTTGTGAATATTTGGAATTCTCTACCCCAGGAGGCTGTGGATGCTCAGTCGTTGAGTATATTCAAGACAGAGATCGATAGATTTTTGGACTCTCAGGGAATCGAGGGATATGGGGAAAGGTGGAGTTGAGGTAGAAGATCAGCCATGATCTTATTGAATGGCAGAGCAGGCTCGAGGGGCTGTATGGCCTACTCCTGCTCTTATTTCTTATGTTCTTGTGTTGCTGGTTCTCTTATATTCTCCACATTATTCATTGGTCCACTGAGCATTATTCATGCTACAGCTATTTGTTGTACTTTTGAGCCTCCTCGCATTTTATTTGTGGTTTTATGTATAGATATAAATTGCTTGACTGTCGTTTTAATGTGCTGAGCTTCAACAAATTTAGAACATGCTGATCATATCATTGTCCTGCAACGTTGCACCTCCCTCTTGACAGTGCCAAAGAAGGTGTTTTTCGGAAATATCACGGAGCGAGGATGCTGGAAGATTTCCAACGTTTCATTAAGGATAAGAAGTGGGAGGCTGTGGAATCGATCAGTGGCTGGAAGTCTCCATCTTCCTTTGCGTAATGACTTTATTTCTTTCTGTTTTCTAACCACGTGTGCACTGGCCATTATGACTTCCTCCCCTCCCCACCCACTAGTCCAGCGACACTGAGGCCTATTGTAGAGACCCCACTGAATCACCAACTGAGATCAGCTAACTCAGTGCAGACTGGGGGTCAAACCTAGGATCTTGCTAGTCTGTATTGTTCACCGTGGCTCAGTTGGTAGCGCTCTCGCCTCTGAGAAGGGACTTATCAGCAATCTTCTTGTACGAGGCCCCTTGGGTCAGAGCGATCATAATATGATCGAGCTCTCAGTCGAGATGGAGAGTGAGGAAATTGAATCAGAGACTAAGGTCCAGAACTTAAATAAAGGGAATTACGAGGGTATGAGACGGGAATTGGGTAAGATTGATTGGGTGGTGTTTCTGGGGGGATTGACAGTGGATAGACAATGGCAAGCATTCAAAGATAGAATGGAAGAATTCCAGAACATGTTTATACCGGTTTGGCATAAAAATAAACCTAAAAAGGTGACTCAACCGTGGATAACGAGGGAAATTAGGGACAGCATAAAGTCAAAAAAAAGGGCATATCAACTGGCAAAAAAAAGCACCAGACCGGAAGATTGGGGGCAGTACAGGATACAGCAAAAGAGGACAAAGGGATTAATCAGGAAGGGGAAAATAGAATACGAAAGTAAACTTGCAGCAAACATAAAGACAGACTGCAAAAGCTTTTATCGGTATATCAGGAGGAAAAGACTGGTAAAATCCCAAGTCGGTCCCTTGCAGTCCGATTCGGGAGAATATATAATGGAGAATAAGGAAATGGCAGACCAATTAAACTCATACTTTGGTTCTGTATTCACAAAGGAGGACACAAATAACCTCCCAGGAATATCGACAAACATAGGGACTAATGAGAGGGAGGAGCTGACAGAAATTAGTATCTCTAGGGATATGGTGTTGGGTAAGTTGAGGGGACTGAAGGCCGACAAATCCCCGGGGCCTGATAAACTACATCCTAGGGTACTTAAGGAGGTGGCCCTGGAGATAGCAGATGCTCTAAGGATCATCTTCCGGAACTCCATTGACTCGGGAACAGTACCCGTGGATTGGAGGGTAGCTAATGTTACCCCAATATTTAAAAAGGGGGGTAGAGAGAAAGCAGGGAATTATAGACCAGTAAGCCTTACATCGGTTGTGGGCAAAATGCTAGAGTCCATTATTAAGGATAAAATAGCGGAGCACTTGACAAATGGGGAAAGGATCGGACAGAGTCAACATGGATTTACAAAGGGTAAATCGTGTTTGACTAATCTGCTGGAATTTTTTGAGGAAGTAACTGGTAAAATAGATGGGGGAGAGCCAGTGGATGTGGTGTACCTTGACTTCCAGAAAGCCTTCGATAAGGTTCCACACAAAAGATTATCATGCAAAATTAAGGCTCATGGGATTGGGGGCAAAGTATTAACGTGGATAGAGAACTGGCTGGCGGATAGAAAACAGAGAGTTGGAATAAACGGCTCGTTTTCGGAGTGGCAGGCAGTGACCAGCGGGGTGCCGCAAGGATCTGTCCTGGGACCCCAGCTGTTCACAATATATATAAATGATCTGGATCAGGGAATTGGATGCAATATTTCCAAATTCGCTGACGACACTAAACTAGGAGGAGGGGTGGGCTCTGATGAGGATGTCAGGAGGCTACAGTGCGATTTGGACAGGTTGGGGGAATGGGCGGATACGTGGCAGATGCACTATAATGTGGATAAATGCGAGGTTATCCACTTTGGGGGTAAAAACAGGAGGGTGGATTATTATCTAAATGGCAATAGATTGGGAGATGGGGAAGTGCAGAGGGACCTGGGTGTTCTTGTGCACCAGTCACTGAAGGAGAGCATGCAGGTGCAACAGGCGATTAAGAAGGCAAATGGTATGTTGGCCTTCATATCAAGGGGGTTCGAGTATAGGAATAGGGATACCTTACTACAGCTGTACAAGGTGCTGGTGAGACCGCACCTGGAGTATTGTGTACAGTTTTGGTCGCCCCATCTGCGGAAGGATGTTCTTGCCATGGAAAGAGTGCAGCGGCGATTCACCAGGCTGATACCTGGAATGGCGGGAATGACCTACGAGGAGAGATTGAATAGTTTGGGCTTGTACTCACTGGAGTTTAGAAGATTGAGAGGGGATCTCATCGAAACATATAAAATTATGGCAGGCCTGGACAGGCTGAATTCAGAGAGAATGTTTCCAATGGCCGGGGAGCACAGAACCAGGGGCCACAGTCTAAAAATAGCGGGCAAATCATTTAAAACAGAGATGAGGAAGAATTTCTTCACTCAAAGAGTGGTGAGCCTGTGGAATTCCCTGCCACAGAGGGCTGTGAAGGCTAATTCAATAAATATTTTCAAGAGAGAATTGGATATATTTCTGAAGGCTAAGGGGATTAAGGGTTACGGAGAAAAGGCGGGGACGGGGTACTGAACTGGTAAGATCAGCTATGATCTCAGACGAAGATCAGCCATGATCTCATTGAATGGCGGAGCAGGCTCGAAGGGCCGAATGGCCTACTCCTGTTCCTATCTCTATGTTTCTATGATTCAGAAGGTGGTGGGATCAAGTCCCAATCCAGAGACTTGAGCGCCAAAAATCTAGGCAGTGGAGTGCTGCACTGTCTGAAGTGCCATCTTTAGGATGAGACGTTCAACCGAGGGCCTGTGGCACTATTTTGAAGAAGAGCAGTGGGTAGTTGATTTCTGGTCAACATTTATTCCTGAACCAATATCCCTTTAAATAATAAAAAAACGAGTATCTGGCCATTATTGCAGTGCTGTTTGTAGGCGCTTGCTGTGTACAAATTGGCTGCCGTGTTTCCTATATTACAACAGTGACTACACTTCAAAAGTACTTCATTGGCTGTAAAGTGCTTTGGGATGTCCTGAGGTTGTGAAAAGAGCAATTTATAAATGCAAGTGTTTAATTTCTCTCTCCCTACTGGGTTTCTGCTGAGGTTCCCCCCGCGCCCCCCCCCCCCCTTCACCTGTCCCCACATTTGTAAACTTACCTGACCTTAATTTACATGTTCGATCCTTGCTGCATCGCAACCATTTAAAACCTGCCGCTGGGCAGGCTCAGAGTTCACGCCTAAACAGAAGGGTTAAATTACCAGCCAGGTAACAGGCAAGCGATATACCGGGGGCCCTGCCTGGCTGGAACCCAAAGGGCAGCTACTGGCCTCTGGCTTGCCTCGGTAAATGCGTACTGAACGTAGCGTGCAGGAACGTGTGTTCCATTCTGTTCATGTTGTTTGTTTCTGAAGTCATGAATTTTTAAATTCTGGATGAGCGTTCACTTGTTCCACAGCGGCCGGTGAATAGGTTGTTGGAATCGTGCCGGTCACCGTGGCTTCTGGGACGTAGGTGGGGGAAATCGGTGAACCAGTTGAGAGAAAGAAGCTGAGAATGGGGACAAGGTACCAAATAGGTCAGACAGCCGAAGAAATCGAATCGTAAGGCGCGCATTCGAGCTGAGGAAATGTATGAATTGAAATAAATGAGCGGAGAAGGTGGTGGAGAGAAAAGTTGCAGAGGGCAAGAACCGACGCAACACCCGGTGGTGGGTAGTAAGGTTCAAGACTAGGAACAGGCGATTTGAGTTTTGAAAGTCTTCCCACCCCCCTTTTTTTGGATTGGAATCATACAGCACAAAAGGAAGCCTTTCGACCCATCGTGCCTGTACTGGCTGACTTCAACCCATCGTCCTGTCTTCAACAAGATACTTTTGTTGTGTTGACCAGCTTTGTTTATGGTGCGGCTGATAGTGGAGCGGAGTCAATTTGTTCCCGTCAATTAATTTGCTTTTATTTTTCTGATTTTCCTTTAGCATGTCCGGGATGGCGGGTCTATTCCGGCTGTCGGTGTGGATTAGAGTAAGTGTCAACAAAACCACACAAGACCATTCTCTGAGTTTTTTTTTTAGTCAATTGATCCATTCCTGACTTTGTTTTTTGGGAATATCGCAACCGTGACGATGGAATACTTTTGCAGAATAATGTTTACACTCGAGAGGAGGAGTGCAGAGATCCATGTCAATATACCTAAATAGAACTACAAAAGTTGCACCGAAAATTAATTGGTGCTTTAACTGTTGGCGAAATGTAATGCGTGTCACTTAAACCTAGTGTGCAATTTTCACACCAATGGGTTTGTAGTCATAGAAACTAATACAACAGTGCAAATTGCATTCTACTGCTCCACTGCACAGAGCTTTTGACGTTGTGTGGCTTTTTTCAGAATTTCTTTCCCCCTTTTTTAAGTCTTAATGTTCTGTGCTGGCTGATGATTTGTTAAATCGACTGCAGTTGATCCCATTGGAATGAATTGATGCATGAAATTGGCAGCAGTAAATAGCAAATCTTCTGGAGCAGACAGTCCTCAAGCTCTAATAACACTGGCAAATTGTATTTTGTAACGTCATTTTTAATTGAATTCTCCAAGAAGGATCTAGAATTATTTCCGTGTCAGAGTTGTGAACAAATTATAAAACCAAAATAGGAATTAGAAACAAAATGCTTTCCTAACTTTTAGCAACATGGGAACCGGAGGAGGCCATTCAGCCCCTCGAGCTGATTCCGCCATTCTGTTAGATCATGGCAGATCTGCACCTCAGCTCCATTTTGCCTGCCTTTCTCACAGAAACAGAAAAATAGGAGCAGGAGTAGGTCATTCGGCCCTTCGAGCCTGCTCCGCCATTCAATATGATCATGGCTGATCTTCTGTCTCAATACCACATTCCTGCTCTCTCCCCATACCCCTTGACACCTTCTGTGTCTAGAAATCTATCTACTTCTTAAACATATTCAGTGACTTGGCCTCCACAGCCTTCTGTGGTAGAGAATTCCACAGGTTCACCACCCCCTGAGTGAAGAAATTTCTCCTCATCTCATCTCAGTCCTAAATGTCCTACCCCTTATCCTGAGATTGTGACCCCCTCGTTCTAGACCCCCCAGCCAGGGGAAACACCCTCCTTGCATCCGTCTCTCTAGCCCTGTCCGAATTTTATACGTTTCAATGAGATCCCCTCTCATTCTTCTAAACTCTAGTGAATACAGTCCTAGTCGACCCAATCTCTCCTCATACGACAGTCCTGCCATCCCAGGAATCAGTCTGATGAACCTTCACTGCACTCCCTCTATGGCACGTATATCCTTTCTTAGGTAAGGAGACCAAAACTGCACACAGTACTCCAGGTGTGGTCTCACCAAGGCCCCTGTATAACTGTATTCTCCATACCCATGCCAAATTAAAATCTATCGACCTCAGATTTGAAAATTTCAATTGTCGCAGCATCCACAGCCTCGTGGGGGAGTGAGTTCCAGATTTTCACTACCCTTTGTGTGGAAAAAGTACTTCCTGATTTCACTCTTAAATGGCCTGGCTCTAATTTTAAGATTGCGCCCTCTTATCTGGATTCCCCACCAGAGGAAATAGCTTCCCTGTGTCTACCCAATCAAATCCCTTTTTAATTATTTTAAAGATCTTTAATTAGATCACCCCTCAACCTTGGCATACAAACCAAATGTACGCAACCTGTCCTCATAATTTAACCCTTCAAGCCCTGGTGTAATTCTGGTGAATCTGTACTGTACCCCCTCCAAGGCCAATAATCTGGAAAGGGAGGGGGTAAATCCAGTTGTCGTGGTCCATGTTGGAACAAACGACATAGGGAGGAGGTACTGCTGAGGAGGTCCTGCTGAAAGAGTATCAGGAGTTATGAGCTAATTTAAAACGCAGGACCTCGAGGGTAATAATCTCTGGATTATTGCCCGAGCCACGTGCAAATTGGCATAGAAACAGTCCAATCAGGCGAAATAAAACACATGGTTAAAGGGCTGGTGTGGGAAAGAGGGGATCCTTTTCATGGGACACTGGCACCGGTACTGGCCGAAGTCGCGAGCACGGGAGCTGGAGGCCAGGCTGAGCCGGTGCTTGCCGCAGGAGCGGAGGATCGTGTCGCTCCCGTCGGCTGGCCGATGCGGCCGAAGTCGCGAGGCCGGGCTGTGCCGGCGGCCGTCCTGGAAGGCTGAGTCGGGCCGGCGGCCGCTGCACGTACGTCACTTGGTACGTGATGTGATGTCAGCGCGCTAGGGCGCGTCTTAAAGGGGCAACGGCCCAAACAGGTAGGTTAAAGGGGCAACGGCCCAAACAGGTAAGTTATACATATAGTAAGGTAAGTTAAAGGGAATTATGTATCTCAATGTAAGGGACAACCGGTGGTACCGCCACAAGGGTATACTTATCAGGAAAGGATGAACAGGCTGGGCCTCTTTTTTCTCTTGAAAGAGAAGGCTGAGGGGTGACCTAATAGAGGTCTTTAAAATTATGAAAAGTTTTGATAGAATAGATAGAGAGAGTGTTTCCACTTGTGGGGAAGCGCATAACTAAAGGCCATCAATATAAGATAGTCACCAAGAAATCAAATAGGGAATTCAGAAGAAACTTCTTTACCCAGAGAGTGCTGAGAATGTGGAACTCGCCACCGCAGGGAGTGGTTGAAGCAAAGTATAGATGCATTTAAGGGGCAGTTAGATAAGCATATGAGGGAGAAGGGAATAGAGGGCTATGCTGATGGCTAGATGAGGAAAGACGCGAGGAGGCTCGAGTGGAGCATAAACGCCGGCATGGACTGGTTGGGCCGAATGTAATCCTATGTAATATCTTTCCTGTGGTGCTAAAAACTGAACACACTACTCCAGATGCAACCTTGCAAACTGAATGGAACGAAGCATTGGATGCAACCCTAAATCTCACTCTTTCCCCCAACACCCCCTCCAACCTGCTGTGTATTTTCAGCATTTTCTGTTTTTTTTTATTTTAAATACCCAATTGCCATTCGCTCTGCCTGCAGCTTCACTCAGGATGGGTATTCATGCAAAGAATGGTAGAAGTGTGAAACTCTCCCACAGATAGCTCAATCAAAAACTTTAATCTGAGATTGATAGATTTTTGTTAGCCAAGGGTATTAGGGGACATGGTGCCAAGGCAGATGACTGGAGTTAGGATGCAGATCAGCCGTGATCTGATTCAATGGCGGAACAGGCTCGAGGAGTTGAATGGCCTACTCCTATGTTCTCGTGGTACCTTTAGGCAAGTCGAAAATCGAACGGGTTGGATAGATGTGGGGGGGGGTTATGATTTGGATTCCGATATATGCTTTGTTAAAATCAATTAACTTTAATAACTAATGTCCTCTCAACATAAGGCGTGAAACTGATGGAGGAAAAATTGGACTTGTCTTGTACTTGGTATAGGTTACCCCCATGCTTGAGCCTCTTCCCCAGCGGAGGGGAAGGTTGGATATTAACTTGTACATAGACTGTATCTTCAACTTAAATATATATATTTTTTTGCATTTTAATGAAAGAAAGGCATGATGTAAATCTTAATATAATAATGTCCAGTTTATCGTTCACTTTCTGAACCGTCCTCTCTCACTGGACTGTCTGGTCCAAATACAGGCACATGGCGAGCTTAGCTACGCTGGAACTAAATCGCAAAGGGATGTGCTGCACCATGAAATCCATCTCTTAGACTCATTCAAGAGATTAAGGAGCTCATTCATCTGATTTAACGTTTAGTATGAACAGAATTCGTTATGAAAATCAATGCAATGTAGTTTAGATCCCACAAATGCACAGGCATAAGTGATGACCAGAACGCACTTGTTCAATGTCAACGCCACAGTTGGGATTATAAATTGGTCTTCATAAAGATCTGTCGATGGATGGCATAGATTTTGGCAAGCATGTTATTGAAATGCATGGTGGAAATAGCAAATCTGTTTAAATTTAATTTATGTATGAAATTATTTACAGGCAGCTCTTCCTTGATGCAGCATGCATTTCTTGCAGTGCTATTTCAGATTCAGAGCTGTGTTTACTTGCCTCCCAAATTTAGTGTATTTTCTACTTTTTGTATTCGTTTTAAAATAGTTGTTAAAATGAGTGTCAGTTCAGTTATAAAGGGGTGGGGAACAGTAACTTGCACTAATTCTACCATTCAACAGAGGATCTAGAATCATAGAATAGTACAGCACAGAAAGCAGCCATTCAGCCCATCGAGTCTGCGCCGATGGATCTGTGGAGTCTGGGCCCTGGATCTGCTGTTCACTAAGAAGTGCTACAGTTGATTTAGCAGCAGCCATTTGAACAGAGCATTTCATATCAAATTTGCTATTCTGTGGCATCTCTGATTCTTTGGCTGTTTTTTATTTAGTGTTTTAATGCCAGTGGCTCCCCATTGACATGTCATAGACGCATGATGAAGTAACAAAGAACCTCAACATATCCCTTTTGAGTTAGTGACTTTTTTTCTTTGTATCGGTAAATATTTAATATGTATTTCCATCTTGATGCAGTGCCATTTTACACCTACTTTGCTATGTACTGTGGTGAACAATGTTGCAAGTGTCATCCAATTCTGGCCCCTTGAGCATCCCCAATTTTAATCGCTCTACCATTGGTGACCGTGCCTTCTGTTGCCTAGGCCCTAAGCTCTGGAATTCCCTGCCTAAACCTCTCTACCTCTCTCTCCTTTAAGATGCCCTTTAAAACCTAACTCTTTGACCAAGCTTTTTGTTGCCTGTCCTAATGTCTCCTGATGTGGCTCAGTGTCAGATTTTGTTTTATAACGCTCCTGTGAAGCTCCTTGGGACGTTTTACTGCACTAAAGGTGGTATATAAATGCAAGTAGTAGTAGTTGTTGTTGTTGTCATGAGTATAGCAACATAAAATATTTCTCTTTGATTTGCAGCAAATGCATGGCTACTTGACTGAGACGCTGGGAATTCCAGTTTGGGGTTCCTACATAATATTTGCTGTGGCTACTCTAGTGGCAGGTCTCATCCTCGGCCTGGTAAGTTAATGCAGACACTGCATGATCTAAGTCTGAACCAAGCCATGAATCGATTTCAGTTGTTTGCTGTAAGGAGCTGGGAGTAATGGATTGAGATTAGCTACACTGATCAATTCTACACTCGAAGTAATGTGGGTTATAACTTTCCTTTAGTAGAAGGACATTTCATTGAAAGAATTGGACGAGGCTTCAAGTGGGGGCGGTTCTGAAGAAAGTTTCTTTTTCAAACACTGATCAGTTTGCTGTGCATTTCCAGTATATTCTGTTCCTATTTTGCTATAGTGTTGCGTTGGCAACCCTTTCCTCCTTCGTTATTTCTTACCCATCCCAGGCAGACCTCACCATACTGCATTATCATTTCTCGTATAACTATTAGTCCAGTATTTGGTGCAATCTTTAAAAAAAAAAAAAAAAAAAAAAAATCAGTTCCTCTGGCCATTATCACATTGCTGTTTGTGGGAGCTTGCTGTGCGCAAATTAGCTCCCACATTTCCTGCATTACAAAAGTGACTGTACTCCAAAAGTATCTCATTGGCTGTAAAGCGCCTGAGGTCATGAAAGGCACTATACAAATGCAAGTCTTCCTTTTCAGTAGTGCAGCTGGTGATCATACAGCTTTTATGTATGTGATAGTGCCACTTTTGCATTGGTGCAAAGCAGTTTTGGGCACACCTCCAGGCGGTCAACTCGCTATATATTTTCCCTTTTTTTAATCCACACTTTCGTCTGGGCTTTTTTCTTTTCCCCCCCCCCCCCCCCAAACCACATGGCAGCTGTCCTTCATTCTGCCAGGGCCATTCACACTTCACCTAGAGCCATCCTTTGTTCCTTAAATATCTCTTAATGTCTCTTGATCTCTCCTGCTTTCTATCCTATCTCTGACCTTCCCTTTTGTTCTTTCATCCCCACCCCCTTTTCCCAGCCCGCTCTTGCTTTAAAATCTATCCCTTTTCCTGCTTTTTTTTCCAGTTCTGACCAAGCGTCTTCGACCTGAAACGTTAACTCTGTTTCTCTCTCCACGGATGCTGCCCTGGCCTGCTGAGTTTTTCCAGCGTTTTCTATTGTTATTTCGCTCTAGCTTGAGTTCCCACTGATTTGCGGTTTTGCTCCAGGTAGGCATGAAGTCTCCATCATTAAAAATGAGCAATCCAGATAGCAAAGCTTTATACATGAAAGCCTTTGCTGCCGACCTTGCGACTGAGACTGGTGCACAGTTTGCAATATATCTTGTGGTCTGCCTGCGCACGCACTGCAAGGTTACGAGTCTGAGACCAATACCTACATTATAACGGCAGCCTTTACTACATATGTAGCTCCCTAGTCCTAAGCTCCGGAATTCCCTCCTTAAACCTCTCTGCCTCACTACCTTTCCTCCTTTAAGACGCTCCTTAAAATCTATCTCTTTGACCAAGCTTTTTGTCACCTGAACTAATATCTCGTTATGTGGCTCGATGTCAAATTGGGTTTGATGATCGCTCCTGTGAAACACCTTGGGACATTTTACTAATTAAAGGTGCTATATAAATGCAAGTTGTTGTTGTATGCAAAGCCATGACTAAGTAATGTAAAAGCAAAATACTGCGGATGCTGGAAATCTGAAATAAAAACAGAAAATGCTGGAAATACTGAGCAGGTCAGGCAGCATCTGTGGAGAGAGAAACAGATTAAGTAAGTAATGGCCGAGAAAATTCCGTTCCCTACGGATGTGTACGCACTGTGTACTCACCCGTAGGGCCAAAGAAAGTGCCGGTTTTAGGCATGCACTGCGCATGCGCTGGAAACCGGAACTTGCGTTCTGTGAAGAAAGGGCTTCACAGGTCAAACGCCTGTGCCGGATAGGCAGCGCGCATGGCTGAAACTTCTGTTTTTTTCCACAGTTGCTTCAGTCCAGGTAAGTCTGAAACAGCTGTGCCTGGGAAAGCAGTCACAAGGCCTGCTTTTACCAGGCTAAGAGGTGAAGAAAGTAAAAAAGAAAAAAATAAAATTTTTCCACTGATTTATTATTTTAAAATACTTTAAAGAAAGGTAAGTTTATTTTTAGCCCTGTTAAAAACTTTAATATTGTTTCAAAAATTTAAATTTTTTAAAAAAATATTTAATTTATGTAATTTAGTCATTTTAAAAATGTGATTTTTTAAAGAATTTATTTGAAGTTTTACTTGTGTTTTGGGGCTGATCTCTATTCATAGATTTGACAGGTCTTCCTGTCAAATCTATGAATGGAGATTCCCTGCTCTGATTGGCTCCCCATGGCCCACGTGATCCCAGGGACGCTGCGAACTACCTGCGCCTCTGGGATATGTGTGCCCTGCACACCGGCAGTTTGAAGAGGCCCAGCAACGGAATTCTGCGCCTCCTGGGAGCCCTCTGGTCCAGGCGGAGATTTTTCCAAATCACAGCCCTCCGCCCGCGGGGGGGCTGCGAACGGAATTTCTGGGCCATTGTGTTTAACAAGTGTTGGCCAATAGTTTTATACTACATCCTTGTCATAGGTTTTCGCTAATTATTTACCTCCGTTTCTACCATTTTTTTTTCAAAAAGTTATTTTTCCACCTACCCCCACTGCATCTTTAATGCCCACATTTGTTGCCAGATGGTGATTGTGGTCCGAACCGAACTCCTCATGTGTCACTGAAGAAGAAAGATTAAAAGGGCTATTAAAAATCCTGCAGGAGGTGTCAGGACAAGGATGAAGGCATAGTTACAAACAAAAACAGAGAACTTGTGGGTGTGAGCCTTCAATAATGGGCAAGGTGTTTTGTGGTAATGAAGAATGGCAGGGAACAGAATGAGGGATGGGGATGAATGAGCTGAAGATCTATTCATGATTCCTCCGTCGTCTTCTATTCCATTTCGACAAACTTGAACTTGGTAAAATTGCCTGTGTTTTTCCTTTCTGACTATGTAGCACCGACAGATCACACAAAGATTCAGAAGGTTTTTTATAATATTTAAAATTTTGAATTCTGTAAAGTAATAAGTAAAGCTGTTTTTTTTGTGTTTTATATTTATTTTTTTAAATCTACATTTTTGGGATATATATATTTATTCCAGAGGAGTGAGAATACAGATTCTTTAAAAATGAAGTTTAAATTCATCTAAACCATTATTCACATTGAGATGTAAGTTATTAGTCAGTTTAATTTGCACAATAGGCGCTTGGTGCTGTGCACAGGACTCTACATGCCTGAATATGTACTCTTTAAATAACTCTTTCCTACGCACTCAGCATCAAATTATATATTTTTTTCAGATTCTGGTCTTAATTGCTGATTGTATATGTCCACCCAAGCGTCAACAGAAATACGAAGTAACGGGTAAGAACCTTGCAATTTAAATAGATATTTGCTCGTATGTTGTGCATCCTACAGTAAACATGCAACTGTACTAAATTGGCACATCAATTCATTATGTTGGTCCAATTTGACGTGCAGAAGTGTCGATTAGAATACAATTTTATTAATTTTTGTACTTCTCTAATTCAACAGATGGCCGGTGGGGGGGGAGGGATTTTAACCTAAAAAAAAAAACAGGTGGGTTTGGAGCGTGAGGGCATTTAAATTGTTAAAAAATCAGATTCCTGACCGGAACCAGCCTCCAACCCACCCACTTCCGGTTTTAACAGAGGTGGGATGGGAAGCAGGATGGGGGCGGGCAGACAACCCGCTCCCAAGAGGTGGGACGTCAATTTAAATAATATAATCGGGTTGGAAGCCAGTTTTTTAACCTCCATTTTGTTTTTAACTGCATGTGGACGGGTTTCACACAATTCGTGAAACCCGGCAGTTAAAGGAAGGCGGGGACTGCTGGATCCAGGAGGTAAGCGGCTTTATACATACCTCCTGGATCCAGGGTCCCTGCCTAACCCACCCCGCCCCCCCGTGATCAGAGACCCACCCCACCCCCCCCCACCACCACCCCCCCACGAGGCCTTCTCCAATCCCCCCCGCCCATCATCCGGAGTTTGGCCACGATTCTCCAGTGGGACGACCACGAGCTTCCCTTCACCCATTTTCCACCTCCCCCCCGATCCTTTTAACCCAGCCCCCCTCCCTGCCCCCAACCTGCCTTTCTCCTTAAAATCCAGCCCATTGTTTCTGTTGTGATTTGTATCTTATTTGGAAGCACTGATCACGTGCTTTAATTGCTGTTTGAAAATTATATATGGGTTGTAAAAGAGCCTTACAGGTAGAAAGATTTAATTACACTAAAAACATTTTCCTTCTCCAATTTTCTCTGCCAATTTTCTCTCTTTCTCCTCCCCCACCCCTAAAAGGAAGTGTTGATGCCTTTGGTTGTCTTCTGGTTGTCTTCCATGGCCTTGCTTAAGTGGTCATTATTCATGTTTGACCCTTGACCATCCGCATTGTTACTGCTAGGTTATTTGACTGGGGACGGTGGGGGGGGGTGTGGGGGGTTGGGAGGCACACTATATAACTGAGCCCAGGACATTTTTCCAGCACAGCTCGCTGCATCGCAATCCGAAGAGGGAACCTTGGTTGATTTCTCCACCACCCCCAGTGAGGTGTTGAGGCCAGTTTTAGCATCCATCCTGCTGCCCCAATATCAGGATAAGAGTTAACGAATGAACTTGCTCCTTTTGAAAGTTTATTTTTTGTTATTGAAAGGAATGAGTGTACAATTGTTGTTGCCTACATCCAGACATTTTTGCCTGGAACAACAGATACTTGCTCAAATCCTTTAGAACCATTCTCTTGTGTTTCCTGTAGCTAATTGTTTATGCAACGTTATGTTGCTAACCTTTGACCAAGGGGCCGTCTTGCAAATGTTGCGACACACTGCGCTGTAGAATAATGAAATGCATGTCTGTATCTGTGATTCCTCGCACAAATGAGCTGCTGATTTTCAATCGGTCAGTTATCAAATAGGGGCCCCGGGCCCTTTGTTATAGGGAGACCAAAATTGTTATAATTAATAAAGCCCATTCACTCACTGTATACAATCTGAGCAACAACAAAAGGAGCAAGCGCTGAATTTGACCTTGGTCAGTGTCCCACAATCGGGTTGTTAATGGAGAATGAATGGCCTGTGGAGGAGTAAGTCTGAAAAGGCTGTGGATGAAGGGAAGATGGGTTGCCAGTGGCTACCAGACTATTGTTTGTTTCACTGACGGTGTCTCAGGACACCTTACCCTGCTTTCTATATTAACAGAAGAACCAAAGGCGACATGAGGAAAAACTTTTTTACACAGCGAGTGGTTAGGATCTGGAATGCACTGCCTGTAAGGGTGGTGGAAGCAGATTCAATTGTGGCTTTCAAAAGGGAATTGTATGAGTACCTGAAGGGGAAAAAAAATTGCAGTGCTACTGGGGAAGGGCGGGGGAGTGGGACTAGCTGAGGTGCTCTTGCAGAGAGCCGGCATGGACTCGACAGGCCGAATGGTCTCCTGTGCTGTAACCATTCTATGATTCTACAGAGATTATCGAGGAAGGAACTGAGGAAGGTGATGGGGAAGACGAGGATGATGAGGAGGACTCTGACGAGCCTGAAAAGAAGGAGCAAGATATTCCAGACTGGGGAGCACACGAATCTGAAGCAGAGGAAGAAAAGAATGGTTTGAGCGACAAGGCCTCGGGCGACGAGTCTGCTATTGAGGATGACTTCGAAAATGACCAACATGAGGGCAATTTAGATCGGCAGCCATTGGACAGCGAGGCAGACAGAGTGGTCAGAAAACGAATACTAAAGGAAGACTGCTAAATGCTCCTTTTTAGAAACGAATACCACTTTCCAGAACTTTGACCAAAGAATTGTGCTTCTGTGGACTTTCTGTCCGACCTTTTTGAACATACAAATTTGGCTTGTTTGGCTTCCCTTTTTTTTCTAGTTCTGAACATATTGGCTATGACAATCTTGATCGAATGTTAATTGAATACAATATGCAGGTTATACTTGTACCATTTAAAAAAAAATGCTTTATATAGGTTAATGAATATTCCACGTTTTGTACTTTTAAAAGGGCAACAATGCTCCAGTAAGCATGCTTTATCCACTGAATAAACTAGTGCGAGCAGTGGTTATCTTTTTAAAACAAATAACACCGCTTGCCAATATTATACCACGACCGTGGCCATATTGCCAGTGTGATAGTGCCCTGGCCTTTCTGTACACCCTCTTAAGGTGCATGTTTTAATAGCAATTATATCTTTAGGTAGAAGTTGGCAGGTTTAAACTTCCAGGTACAGAACTCTGCATCCAAAGTGTATGCAGTTCATTGCACACTCCATTCGGACATGCGGTTTCAGTACACATGCTAGATCAAACTAAAACAGTAAGGTTTATAATAAAGGCAATAGAGTGGTTGAAACTTTTGGTTAAAAAAGATTCTTGAAGGGGTACTGTTGCCATGAGCAGAGTGACTTGCAAGACATTCCAGTATGTGTGTGAGCTGTGGCAGTGGAGAGCTTAGTGACTTTCTGTGCAATCCTCGGTTTCAATCATTTGAAAAATACACCGCTTTTGTATGCAGCAGATGGAAGGGTAGAAATTGCTGTCAGCCATGTTGTACGAATGCTGAATGTATTTGTACCAAGTTCCCCCCTCCACTCTTTCCATAAATGGGTAATTGCCTCCCATTAAAATAGCAAGAAAGCACCTACAGCACTCGGGCAGTAACATTGCTGATCATTGCTGCCCTGTAATGTCTTGCTGCACAGATTTCTGTTGGAGGGAGGCCAGTATATCCTTGGGAACAGGCTATTGATGCCCCTTAATGTGCCGTTCTTTGAAGTCTGTGCATTTTATGTACATATACAGTAATAATCCTGGGCTGGCTGGGTTTAAAAAGAGTAAACTCCAGCTGTAATCCAGCCAGTGATACAGCGCAGCTTTAACTTGGATTAACATGATGCTTGTTTATTAATAGCTGCTGAAAGCGTGCTTCCTTCTGTACCTGAGGGATTCGACTCTCCTCAAGAATGGACACCGTGTTTTATGAGTTCAGCAGCTTTTATTTAAAATAAAAAAGGATTTAAAAAATTTTTTTTTGCAGTACTCTGCAATATAAAGCTTTCCACTGGAATTCTGATGAGTTTAAAAGGCTATTGGGCAGGTGGGGTGGGGGGAGGGGGAATTATAACTCTTAAACAGGGAGTCATTGTTCTTGGGATTAAAATGTAAATACTATTCTGAAACTGTTCACTTTTTAATATTACGAGCGATATATTGACAATTTGCATTTCTGATCGATTTAACAAAGTTTTGCCATTTGTACGTGACTGTTCGGTATCCTCATCATTATAAAATTAGGCCTGTAGTGCAAAGATTTGTACTATTTTTGTAAAGAATATTTCTTTCTGGATTTGTATTATGGGGATGCGGAAAGCTGTATTAAAATGACCTTTTTGTATTTTATGAGAATGGTGTTGGAGATGTATCTCTTTTTGTAAGATGAATGCAGAAGTACCTGCTATATTTTGTATTTATTGCTTTGCCCATAGTTTGGCTGGCCTTGTTTACAAGTTACGTAGAGACTTGTGAAAACTTGCATGTGTCTCTACACTGTGACCACAATGGGTGCACTTCTATATTTAAAAAGAAATTTCGGCTATTGCAGTTGTCCATCAAACTTGCCTTTTATTTTGAGAAGCTTTTTGTTGTTGTGCTGTGCAATGTTAATTGACAAATATACTTGAAGCTCAAAGCTGTAGATGCTTCTGAGGGCTGAGAAGTCGGGTAAAATGGAGGTGGAATGGACCAAAACATTTAATTGCACAGCCTTTTCACTTCAGCTTTACGTTAAGTAATTAGCTGTACTTATTAGAAGGAATGTGTTCGCCATGGCATGGCAATTTGTGTTTTTTTGGGGGGGGAAAAAAAAGTTTTTACAATGCAAGTGTTATTTCTATAGACCCATTGATTTTTGTTAACAGAAAATGCAATAAACGCATGCCTTTTGTACATTGTTATTTGATTTATCCTTGAACGATCTAGCCATTTTAATGCTGAGTACTGCATAGCACACCGTTTTATTTTAATAGTATAATCCACGACTGGCAATGAACAGAAACATTCAATGTATTGTGTGTAGAAAATGCAAATCAACACTCTCAGCAAATACATCAAAACGCTCTGGTAGACTAGGTGCACACAATAGTTCCAAAGAATAATCTTGCCTTTTTCCATTGCCTATGGGTGTCTACCCAGGACTGCTCCAAGTACATTGGTGCAGTCTTTACTTTCTGAGCTCTTGGAAAGTGCTGTATCCAGTTCACCTGTATATCTGCAGTTCTCCATCCCTGATCCTGCTTGGCTGAAAGGTGTTTTCCATTTAATTGTTTTGCCTTTTCTGGAAAAATGTTCCCCTCCACTTCAAATAGAGTTGACTGTTGGGATCTAATTCCACGGGTGAAAGTCTTCTGGTATCTCATCCAAGGGGCCAGTCTTCACATGAGCCTGGACAATGAATGTTGGCAGGTGACTTGACTATCTGGAGCATTGTGGTTGCGTCCATTCTTTTCCAACCTTGCACACTTTTAGCTGGCTATCCTTTCCCCTACCCGCCCCACCCCGCCGCACTCCTAACTCAGAACTACTGAAGCCAATTGTCGTAACTTCCTAGGCACCCTGCTTACGATCGACAAACTCCACACAGTCCATCATTACTGGGAATGTGCGTTAACAACTAACTGCTTCTCTGAATCATCTTTTAAATTAATGCCTAGGATCAACTATTTATTTAGTTAAATATTGATGCTTGGCTTCCAAGGTGGGCTCAGTTTGTAAAGGTTGTGGCTTCAAGACTTAGAATTTGAGAATGTAATCTAAGCTGATGCTCCAATGCAGACTTGGAAGTACGACATTATAGGAGATTGTGACCTCGGTGAGATGTTAAACTGAGGCTCGGTCTGCCTGTTTTTGTGGTTCAGGTGGACATTGACGCTCACACGGCAGTAATTGGAGAAGACCAGGACATTGTCCCCATGTCCTGGCCAACATCGTTCTAAACCAACATCATTAAAAGCCAATTTAACCAGTCATTCATCACCTTTTTGTGACCTTACAAAAAAGGTGGGTTGAAGTCCCACTCCAGGGACCTGAGCACAAAAATCTAGGCTGACCCTCCAGTGCAGTGCGGAGAGTGTGCAGCACTGTCGGAGGTGCCGTCTTTTGGATGAGATGTTAAACCGAGGCCCCATCTGCACTCAGGTAGACATAAAAGATCCCATGGCATTATTTTGAAGAAGAGCAAGGGCGATATCCCCGGTGCCCTGGCCAATATTTATCCCTCAATCAACATAAAAACATTATCTGGTCATTATCACATTTTTGTGGGAGCTTGCTGTGTGCAAATCGGCTGCCGCATTTCCTACATTACAACAGTGACTACACTTCAAAAGTACTTCATTGGCTGTAAAAAACACTTTGGGACGTCCGGTGGTCGTGAAAGGCACTATATAAATGCAAATCACGTGTAAAATAAGTGCCGTGTTTTCCTATCTAAAGAACGAAAGACTTGCATTTATATAGCGCCTTTCACAACCTCAGGGCGTCCCAAAGCACTTTACACCCAATGCAGTCCTTTTGAAATGTAGGGTTGAATTTTAACCCTTAACGCGTGGATTGGGGTCGGGTGAGATGTAAATTTTTTTAAAATCTCGAACCCGACTCCAACCCACCCACTTCCGGCTTTAACTGAGGCAGGACAGGGCGGGCAGCCAACTCGCTCCCAGGAGGCGGGTGTCCATCTGCTCCTGAGGCCTTGTTCTTTAGTTGTCGGATGGCCTTTTCAACCTCATGCCGGGCTGGGTTGTGCTGAGGTGGTGGCGGGTAGCATGCTGCGGGATGGAGTTGAGGGCACTCGCTTCGAAGACAGAGTCTCTGTTAAGGAGCTCTTCGAAGTGCTCCTTCCAGCGGGCACTGACTGCCTCTCTGTCCTTGATGAGTACCTCTCTGTTCTTGGCCCGCAGTGGGATAGGACCTTGGGTGCTTGGGCCGTAGGTGGTCTTGACTGCGCTAAAGCATCCACGTATGTCGTGGTTGTCGACTAGCGCTGGATCTCCTGCGCTTTCTCCACCCACCATCAACTGTTTAGGTTGCGAGTTTGTTGTTGGACCTCGGCCTTCAGGCGTCTGTAGAGCTGCTTTCTTGCTCTCGAGTTCTGTTGCTGTTTCCAGATCAGGAATGCCTTGCGCTTGCGGCTTATTAGCCCCTGGATCTCCTGGTCGTTCTCGTTGAACCAATCTTGGTGTTTCCTGGTCGAGTAACTGAGCGTCTCTTCACAGGTGCTGATTATGGAGGTCTTGAGTGCAGACCAGGTGCTGTGGACACTGTGTCTCTGCATCACTGGGAGGAGTCAGGTTCGTTGTGAGGCGCAGGCTGAATAGGGCTTTCTTAGCAGGGTCTTTGAGTGATCCAACGTTGATTTTCCTGCGGCATTGCTTCTGTTGCCGCCGTTGTTTTGGGGCTACATTGATGGAGATGACAGAGCGGATTAGGTGGTGGTCTGTCCAGCAGTCATCAGCTCCTGTCACGGCGCGGGTGATGCAGACGTCCGTGTGGTCCCTCGCTCGGACAATGATGTCCAGCAGATGCCAGTGCTTGGAGCGAGGGTGTTGCCATGAAGCCTTGTATTTGTCTCTCTGACGGAACAAAGTGTTGGTTATGACAAGGCCATGTTCTAAGCATTTTGTCAGGAGGAGGGTACCGTTGGAGTTGGCTTAACCTACCCACTCTCTGCCAATCACACCTCCCCAGAGATCTGTGTCCTTTCCAACTGGCATTGAAGTCACCAAGGAGGATCAGCTTGTCGCCCGTTGGGACTCGGGACAGGGATTGTTCGAGGCTGGAGGGCTCGGGAGCAGATGGAATCCCCGTCGAGGTGCTAAAACATGGCGGAGAAGTACTATTGGCGCAAATACATGAACTCATTTCTCTTATTTGGAAGGAGGAGAGCATGCCAGGGGATCTCAGAGACGCCGTAATCGTGACCATCTTCAAGAAAGGTGACCAGTCCAATTGCGGTAATTACAGAGGAGTTTCCCTGCTATCTGCCACAGGGTAAGTCATCATGAGAATCTTCCTCAATTGCCTTCCCCCAGTGGCTGAAGAGCTCCTCCCAGAGTCGCAATTCGGATTCCACCCACTAAGGGGCACAATGGACATGAACTTCACCACGCGTCAACTACAAGAGAAATGCAGGGAACAGCACCAAACGCTCTACATGGCCTTCTTTGACCTCACAAAGGACTTTGACACTGTCAACCGTGAGGGATTATGGAGTGTCCTCCTCAAATTCGGCTGCCCTCAAAGGTTTGTCACCATCCTCCGCCTGCTTCACGACGGCATGCAAGCCGTGATCCTGACCAACGGATCCACCACAGACCCAATTCACGTACGGACCGGGGTCGAGCAAGGCTGTGTCATCGCACCAACGCTCTTTTCGATCTTCCTGGCTGCAATGCTCCATCTCAGCCCTCAGTAAGCTCCCCGCTGGAGTGGAGCTAATCTACAGAACAACCGGGAAATTGTTCAACCTCCGTCGCCTCCAGTCCAGATCTAAGGTCGTCCCATCCTCTGTCATCGAATTACAGTATGCAGACGATGCTTGTGTCTGCGCACACTCGGAGGCCGAACTCCAAACCATCGTCAACACCTTCACCAAAGCGTACGAGAGCATAGGCCTTACACTAAACATTCGTAAGACAAAGGTCCTCTACCAACCTGCCCCTGCCACACAGTCCCGACCCCCGATTATCAAAATCCACAACGAGGCCTTGGTCGACGTGGACCACTTTCCATACCTCGGGATTCTATTGTCAACAAGGGCAGACGTTGATGATGAAGTCCAACACCGCCTTCAGTGTGCCAGTGCAGCCTTCGGTTGCCTGAGGAAGAGAGTGTTTGAAGACCAGGACCTCAAACCCAGCACCAAGCTCATGGTCTACAGAGCAGTAGTGATACCTGCCCTCCTGTATGCTTCAGAGACATGGACCATGTACAGCAGGCACCTCAAAGCACTGGAGAGGTACCACCAACGCTGCCTCCGCAAGATCCTGCAAATCCATTGGCAGGATAGGTGCACCAACGTCAGTGTTCTCGCTCAGGCCAACATCCCCAGCATTGAAGGTTTGACCATGCTCGATCAGCTCCGATGGACGGGCCACATTGTCTGCATGCCCGATACAAGACTCCCAAAACAAGCGCTCTACTCGGAGCTCCGGCATGGCAAGAGAGCCCCAGGTGGGCAGAGGAAACCCTCAAAGCCTCCTTGGAAGAAGTGCAACATCCCCACCGACACCTGGGAATCCCTGGCCCAAGACCGCACAAAGTGGAGGAGAAGCATCCGGGAAGGCGCCGAACACCTCGAGTCTCTTCGCCGGGAGGAAGCGGAAGCCAAGCGCGAACAGGAGAAGGAGCGCACGTCACCCCAAGCACCCCACCCACCCGCCCCTTCAACCACCATCTCCCACCTGTGACAGAGACTGTAGGTCCCGCATTGGACTCATCAGTCACCTGAGAACTCACTTTTAGTGTGGAAGCGAGTCATCCTCGGTTCCGAGGGACTGCCTAAGAAGAAGAGGAGGCGGGTTGGCTATTTAAATATTGGCCCGTAATTTCCGAGAGGAGGCTTCCTGCGTGCGGATGCCTCCTATCGGGGAAAAAATCTACGCCCTTACCCGAGGGCTCCCGAGGTCTGGCCATTTCCACTCCTGGGCCTCTCCACCACGAAATGCGCAGGGCCCACGTATCCCAGGGGTGCATGCGGTTCGCAAATGTCCCTGGGATCACGTGGGCCAGGCGAGCCAATGGGAGAAGGGAATCCCCCTTCATATTTTTGACAGATAGACTTGTCAAAAGTATGAATGTGGATCACTGAAAAAAAAAATTATAACATTAAGGGCGCTAAATTCGTTTGATTTGATTTTACTAGGCGTAGGATTTTTAAAGGTTTTCAGCCAGCGGAGGTTCTGCAGAATGCGGAACTCTCCACCCGCAGAGGCCCTTCTCCAGGGCACGCATCCAATCTGTCGAGAGATCGGAAATGCCGGTTTTCAGCGCTTGTGCTTCGCATGCCTGAAACCAGCATTTCTGATGTCCCTACGGGTACACACCTCGTACCCACCTGTAGGCATCGGAACATACGGGCCATTTATACAGAGGCTGGGAGACTCGCATTTGAATTCCCTTACAGTCGGCTTTTCCAGGCCTCGGGGAAACCTGGTAGCTCAAGGGAGGCGAGGACGGCTTTGAGGAGAAGGTTGTGGGCCAGGAGGAGCAGGAGTGCTTCCCCCGCTCGGCCGTGCCCTGCCCTGCCCCACCCCAGCCCTCCAAGCTTACCTGCTTCCCTGGGATCGGACCTCCCTCCCCCATCCAAAGACCCCTCTGAGTTTGGGGATTGGACCCCCCCCACACCCCCCCCCCCCACTGCTCTGAAGTGCTCTCCACCTGACTGGAAGCCAAGCCCCTCAGTCAGGCTGATTTCCGGGCGGTGAACCAAAAGAAACCACAGGCTGTAAAGTCAGAACTCCGCAGCGTGCTGGGAAACCCAGACTTCCGGGTTTCCTATCCGAAACTCCGCCCACCTTGTAAAACCCGCCCCTGTCAATATCGGGACCGTAGTCACAGTAGTAATGAAGGAAGCAACACCTAATAGTAACTACTCTACCAAGTAATTCATTGTATGTTAAGCTTTTTGGACCATTTCTGAGAGATGTGGCGAGGTGCCATATAAAGTGCATTTATTTATTTCCTCTTTTTTTCTTTTACAGGAAACTCCAGTGTATCCAATAAATGAGGAAAATGCCTTTTCTATGTAATTATTACCCTGGTACCATTTTGAATATGTGGTAAACCACTGTCATACCTGTCTGTGTCTGTATGTGTATTCCACTAGGTACAGGTCTGGACATGCCTCGGCTGACTCCTCCCACTATTCCAGGTATATAAGTGACTACCTCCCAGTCCCTTAGTATTCTGGACGGGTCGACCACTCGAGACAAGACCTTCATTCTTTAGTTAATAAAAGCCTGATTGTTACTCGCTCAACTTCAGTCTTTTGAGTAATTGATGGCGCATCAGAATACACATAGTAAAACACAATCTTCCATTATCTGAGGATAGCTGAAATCGCTGAAATTGAATTTCTCCAATACATTTTTCAATCTTGTTTCCTGTTCTAGCTCATCACACCTGTTGCAGGCACAACTGAGCGACACTCAATTGCACGCATCTCGACAAATAGGGTATTTGGGGATTGCGTATTTTATACAAGGTTGAAACCTGTTTCTCTTTGAGTCAATTTGATATCCTGGCTGGTGTTTGTGGACTTGCTTCAGTGTGCATTTTCTCCTAAGCAATGTTACCTTTTCAATTATATTTCCATCCATTACTAACGCAGATTGAGAACTAAATCTCTTGCCGCTGGAATTTTCCATGTGTACACATGGGAGGATTGGACATGTTATGGTAAGTGAGTCATCTTATTGTTTTGTCATTTTTAAGGGACTATTCTTAACCTGGTCAAATATTCTGCCGTGTGTGTGCAGTGACATTATTGGGGGAAGCAGTGACATGGAATCACTGATTGTGTCATCCTGGCAAAAGTCTTTATTATAAGTTAAGTAAAAAAAAAAAACAACCGTTAAAACTAACCACAAAAGAAATTGCCACAGGTTCCATTTCACCAGTTGTATCTGTGGTGTTGCATGGAATCTAATATGGGGAGCATGTCAGCTTTTGGAGCAGGTTGGTGCTGACAAATAAGGTAGTACCATCCATTCTGTACACTTGCAGAGGACAGGTGCTGACTTGCTGTTTGTTGTTATCATTTCGCTCCCCCCCCCCCCCCCTCCCCATCTTATCTCCTTTTCCCCGGCCTTGCCTGAAGGTGGTGACTTGCATTGACAGACAAGGGTTGATTTTTGTTTGGCAAGGGTATTAAGGGTTACGGAACCAAAGCGGGTAGATGGAGTTAAGATACAGATCAGCCATGATTTAATTGAATGGTGGAACAGGCTCGAGGGACTGAATGGCCTCCTCCTGTTCCTAGGATTCTACGATCACGGCTGGAAGCAGCACTTGCAGGGAGTGCCTCGTGGGCTTTTGGATGAGATACTCAGGTGGACATGAAAGGTCCCATGCCACTATTCGAAGAAGAGCAAGGCAAGTTCTCCCGGTGTCCTGTCCAAAATTTATCTCTCAACCAACATCAATTTTTTAAAAAATTATCTGGTCAGTTATCTCTTTGCTATTTCTAGGACCTTGCTGTGCATAAATTGCCTGCTGCATTTGCCTATATCATAACAGTGACTGCACCTCAAAACAGAGCTGGATTAAGAATTCAGGAGGCCTGGAGAACCAACAACATTTGAGGTTCCTCCACGCCCCCCCCACCACCTGCTGAATAGGTACATAGAATGTTTGCACACTCCATCAATAATAAAGTAAATCCTATCACGATATCTTAATTTTGTGTCACACCAGAAAAATTAAATAATGTTGAGATACCGCGGCAAACGGAGTCGAGACCAGAGTTGGTGAAACACAACTGCTTTAATCAACCTCATGGCAAAGAGAAACTGGAAAAGCCCGCGCCACCACTTAAATACTCCCCAGACAGGAAGTGCTCCCGGCAGCCTGTCCCTGCGGGAAACAAGTTGCTGGAGGAAAGGGCCCCCGGCTGGGGGCGTCTGCTTAAACTGTCCGTGCCACTGTGAGCGGATTATGTCCAGTGGTGGCGTGTCGCCACAGAGCTCCCCCCAGAATCCGCTTAGGAGGAGTGGACGAATCGTGACAGTGGTCTAATGGTTCTGCCGGAGCGGCTCTGAGTGGTCACCGGTCTAGTTGGTGGGGCCGGGCGGTTCGCCGCCGGCTGTGCTGGCGGGACGGCCTCTAGTTGGAGGTCGGGCCACGGGGACCTGTTCCCCTGGTTCTGTGTGTGCTGGTTTGAGCCGGTCGATGGAGACTGTGTCGACCCTGTCGCCGAGTCGCAGCTTGAAGACCTTGTCCCCGGTTTGTAGTACCTCGTACGGTCCGTCGTACGGGGGTCACGGGTCCGCGGTGCGCGTCGTATCGCACGAAGACGAAGCATGCCTGCTGTAAGTTTGGCGGAACGTGAGGTGCGAGTTCGCCGTGTCGGTTGACCGGAAGTGGGACGAACTGTTGAGCGGAAGAGAAAGAGTTGAGCCGCTGCTGTTCGGCCGACCAAGGCGTGGTAGCCTCCGGGAGGAATTCGCCTGGTACGCGCAGCGGTTGTCCGTAGACTAACTCTGCTGCCGAGGACTGGAGGTCTTCCTTGACCGCGGTGCGTAGGCCTAGTAGCACCCACGGTAGGCGGTCAGTCCAGGTACTGTCTTGCAGGCCGGCGCGGAGTGAGGCCTTGAGTGACCTGTGGAAGCGTTCACACAGCCCATTGGCCTGCGGGTGGTACGCAGTGGTTCAGTGGAGCGTCACCCCGAGGTTGCGTGCTGTGGCCGTCCAGAGTTCGGAGGTGAACTGGGCGCCTCTGTCGGAGGTTATGACGGCTGGTACGCCGAACCTTGCGACCCAGGTGTTAACGAACGCCCTGGCGATGTCGGCTGTGGTGGTGGTGGAGGTCAGCGGCACTGCCTTAGGCCAGCGTGTGTAGCGGTCGATCAGCGTGAGGAGATAAGTTTGGCCTTGCGATGGCGGCAGAGGACCGACGATGTCGACGTGTACGTGGTCGAAGCGGCGGCTGGGTACCTCGAAGTCTCCCAGGGGTGCTTTTGTGTGCAGCTGTACCTTAGCCCGTTGGCAGGAGGTGGCCCAAGTCCGAACATCTTTGCTGAGGCCGCGCCAGACGAAGCGCTGGGAGAGGAGTTTGACGGATGCGCGGGAACCCGGATGGGAGAGCCCATGTAGCGCATCGAAGATGCGGCGGCGCCAGGTTGCAGGGACAACCGGCCTGGGTTGGCCGAGTGAGACGTCGCAAGTGACTGCCGTGGCTTCGGGCCCGTGCGCGACCTTGGCTAGGCGTAGCCCTGGCAGGCTGGTAGCCGCCGAGAGGAGGTCTGGGTCCGTGAGCTGGGCCGCGGCTAGTTGCGCGTAGTCGACCGCGAGGTGATTCGCGCAGATGGCGGGACGGGAAAGGCAGTCGGCGACAACGTTGTCTCTACCGGAGACGTGCTGGATGTCCGTAGTAAACTCGGACACGGCCGCGAGCTGGCGTTGCTGCCTAGCGGACCAGGGTTCGGTGTGCTTGGCCATCGCGTATGTGAGCGGCTTGTGGTCCACGTACGCGGTGAAGGGGCGGCCCTCCAGAAGGAACCTGAAATGGTGGAGCGCGAGGAGCTCGCGGTCGAAAGTAGAGTATTTGACCTCCGGGGGGCGCAGTTGGCGGCTGTAGAAGGCAAGTGGCTGCCATGCGCCATTGACCCACTGCTCGAACACGGCTCCGACCGCATGGTCGGAGGCGTCGGTGGTGAGCGCAACCCGGGCATCGGCCCTCGGGTGCGCGAGCAGGGTGGCGTCGGCGAGCGCGTTTTTGGTGGCGTCGAAGGCGGCTGATGTGTCAGTGGTCCAGGCTACGGCCATCTTGCCGGATTTACCGCGGAGGGAGTCGTATAGGGGCTTCATGAGGGCTGCAGCTCTGGGAATGAACCTGTTGTAGAAGTTCACCATCCCGAGGAACTCCTGGAGGCCCTTGATGGTTTTGGGGTGGGGGAATTGCTGGACAGCCTGCACCTTGTTGGGCAGGGGGATGGCCCCAGCAGGGGTGATGTGGTGACCGAGAAAATCGATCTCGGCTAGGCCGAATTGGCACTTCGCCGGGCTGAGGATGAGCCCGTGTTGGGCTAGGCGCCCGAACAGGATGCGAATGTGTTCGAGGTGTTCCTGTTGGGAGGAGCTGGCCACGAGAATGTCGTCTAGATAGACGAATAGGAAGTTCAGGTCCCGGAGGACTGAGTCCATAAGGTGCTGGAAAGCCTGGGCTGCATTCTTGAGGCCGAAGGGCATCCTCAGGAACTCGAACAGGCCGAATGGGGTGATGACTGCCGTTTTGGGGATGTCCGCGGGGTGTACGGGGACTTGGTGGTAACCGCGCACCAGGTCGACCTTGGAAAAGACGGTTCGTCCGGCCAGTCGGGCCGAGAAGTCCTGGATGTGCGGCACCGGGTATCGGTCGGGGGTGGTGGCGTCGTTGAGGCGGCGGTAGTCCCCGCAGGGGCGCCAGCCTCCGCCAGGCTTGGGGGCAATGTGGAGGGGCGAGGCCCAAGGGCTGCTGGAGCGGCGGATGATGCCGAGTTGCTCCATGGTGGTGAACTCGGCCCGCGCGATTTCCAGCTTGGCCGAGTTGAGTCTGCGGGCGTGGGCAGAAACCGGGGGGCCGGTGGTGGGGATATAGTGCTCCACACTGTGTTTGGCGGCTTTGGCCGAAAAGGTCGGGTTAGTGAGGGTGGGAAACTCAGCTAGAAGGGCCGAGTAGTCGTCTGTGGCTCTGGTGAGGCAGTAGGTCGTCAGGCTGGCCGAACGGGCCGGGGTGAATGCGCCAGGGATGGGGGCCATAGTATTAATGTTGACGAGGCGGTGCCTCGGAATGTCGACAAGGAGGCCGTGGGCGCGTAGGAAGTCGGCGCCGATGAGTGGCATAGTGGTTAGCACTGTTGCCTCACAGCGCCAGGGACCCGGGTTCAAATCTGGCCTCGGGCGACTGTCTGTGTGGAGTTTGCACATTCTCCCTGTGTCTGCGTGGGTTTCCTCCGGGTGCTCCGGTTTCCTCCCACAGTCCAAAGATGTGCAGGTTAGGTTGATTTGGCTATGATAAATTGACCCTTAGTGTTAGGGGATTAAATACGTGGGGTTACGGGGATAGGGTGGGATATGTGTCGGTGCAGGCTCGATGGGCCGAAATGGCCTCTATCTGCACTGTAGATTCTGTGATTCTGTGGTACTCAGTATGGATCAAATGACTTCGGGTACAACGAAATGTTATCGTTGTGGGAAGACAACACACGATCAGAACCAATGCTGGTTTAAAAACCAGGAATGTAGGAAATGTGGCAAGCCTGGTCACATAGCTAAAGTATGCCGGTCAGGAAAGAAGACCAGCAATAATAAGTCACCGCAGAAGAAGTACAGAAAGGTACATAAGGTGACTGGGAAGAGTACAGATGAACAGAATTCGGATTCAGACTCCAACAGCAAGGAACTGGGTAGTCTGAGGATTCACAATGTGAGTAAAGAAGCTGACCGACAAACTATCTGGGTCACACTACAGATTGCAAAAGTCCAAGTGAAAATGGAAGTGGACACCGGATCGGCGTTGACGGTCATGAATAAGCAAGATTACAAAAAGTTGTTCAAACATATTCCCCTACGGGATATGGAGATAGTATTGCAGACATACACGGGGCATAAAGTATACCCCAGCGGAAAGATAAAAGTCAAGGTGAGACACAAGGGCAAAGATCACCGAGGAATGGACATGTATGTGCTACCCGAGGGAGGTCCACCACTTCTGGGACGGGAGTGGATCAGTAAAATAAAGATAGACTGGCACTCACTAAACACAATGACGGTAGATTCCGGAAAGGAAGATGTCAAACCTGAACGGTTGTCCAGAATATTGGACGAAGCTAAAGAGGTATTTCAGCAAGGACTGGGAACACTGAGAGGAATTAAGGCAAAAATCAAGATTGCAGAACATGCAAGCCCAAAATTTTTCAAAGCCAGATCGGTACCTTACGTGATACGACCTGCTGTGGAGGCAGAACTGGAAGAGCTTGAACGTTCAGGGGTACTGTCTAAGGTGGACTGGAGTGAGTGGGCCACGCCCATTGTTCCCGTCATGAAGTCTTCATCAAGTAACAAGCCAGGGGGACCGGGAAAGGTCCGCATCTGCGGAGACTTCAAGATCACAGTTAATCCGGTGCTTCACACGGTACAATACCTGCTTCCTCGGATTGAGGATATCTTTGCTTCATTGTCTGGCGGGAAACACTTCACCAAGATAGACCTGGCACAAGCATACTTACAAATGGAAGTCGAGGAAGAGTCGCGCCAGTATCTCACAATCAACACACACAGAGGCTTGTATCGTTATAATAGACTGGTTTTTGGAGTAGCTTCGGCTCCAGCAATTTGGCAGAGGGCCATGGAGCAGGTCTTACAGGGGATTCCAAGCACTCAGTGTTACTTGGACGATATCCTGATTACAGGAGAGGACGAGGAGGAACACCTCGCAAATTTGAAACTGGTGCTCACCAGGTTGAAGGAATATGGCCTTCGAGTTAATCGCCAGAAATGTGAGTTCTTCCAGAAACGGATCTCGTACTGCGGTCATGTCATTGACCAAGAGGGGCTGCACAAGTCACCTGACAAGATAGAAGCTGTCGTGAAGGCCCCCGCTCCAGAAAATGTATCACAGTTGAGATCGTTTCTGGGGTTGATTAATTATTACCACAAGTTTCTGCCAAATCTATCCACGGTGCTGCATCCGCTGAATGCTCTGTTGCGGAAAGAAGTACCATGGAAGTGGAGCGAGGACTGCAAGAAGGCCTTTCGCAGAAGCAAGGCGTTGATTACCTCTGAGGAAGTGTTGGCTCATTTCAACCCAACGTTACCTCTTCGTCTAGCTTGTGATGCTTCCCCTTATGGAATTGGAGCAGTACTTTCACACAAGTTACCAAATGGCTCGGAAAGGCCAGTCGCATTTGCGTCCCGATCATTGACCTCCGCTGAGCGAAATTATGCTCAGATAGATAGGGAGGCCCTCAGCCTTGTGTGGGGAGTAAAGAAATTCAATCATTACCTGCAGGGCAAGAAGTTCACATTACTGACAGACCACCAGCCGTTGGTGTCCATATTCAACCCTAACAAGGCCGTTTCCACTATGACAGCGCAAAGGCTACAGAGGTGGTCCGTGTTACTTGGGGCACACCAATATGACATCGAATACAAAAGGTCCAAACAGCATGGAAATGCTGATGGGTTATCACGCCTACCGTTGCCAGTAGTAGAAGAGGTGGCTACAGTGGACCCGGTAGAGATGTTCCACTCATCCATAGTGGAATGTCTACCAGTAACAAATTCGATGATCGAAAATGAAACAAGAAATGATCCGACTCTCTCACGAGTCTACGATTTAACGGTGGAGGGATGGCCAGCACATGGCGAACCAATGCTGCCCGCATTTTCGCAAAGAAAAGAACAGCTGTCAGTGTGCCGAGGAACCTTGATGTGTGGATCTAGAGTGGTGATTCCACCCAAACTTCAGCATAAGGTGCTAAAGGAGCTTCACGAGGGGCATCTGGGTGGAGTGAAAGTGAAGAACCTAGCAAGAGCGTTTGTGTGGTGGCCAGGTATTGATGGAGACATCGAAGAAATAACCAAGAGCTGTATAGGATGCCAGAAGGTCCAAAACGCGCCACCACAAGCTCCTCTGCATCCATGGGAGTGGCCCTCATCTCCTTGGCAAAGGGTACACGTCGACTTTGCTGGTCCATTTATGGACTCAATGTTTCTAATCACGGTGGATGCACACTCCAAGTGGCCGGAGGTAATAAAGATGTCCTCCACCACCACGGAAAAAACCATCACAGTATTACGGACCATATTTGCCAGGAATGGGCTGCCGGAACAGATCTGTTCTGATAATGGACCGCAATTTGTGTCCGAAGAATTCAGGAAGTTCTTAAAAAGGAATGGGGTCAAGCACTACACGTCAGCCCCATACCATCCCGCCACCAATGGATTAGCTGAAAGGTTTGTCCAGACCTTCAAGAAGGCCATAAAGGCCATGGGTAATGAAGACATCAACCTAAAACATAAGGTAGATAACTTCTTGTTGGCGTACAGGAATGCAACACATGCGGTCACAAACCAAACTCCCGCCATGATGTTTTTCAATAGAAGACTAAGATGCCGGCTGGATTTGATTAAGCCAAACGTCAGAAGGGACGTAGAGAACCGGCAATTTCAGGGCATGAATGAAAGGCCAACTAGATCCTTTCAGATAGGTCAACAAGTTTTGGCCCGGGACTACCGTACCGAGAAATCGCAGCCTGGAACTATTGGGAAAAGGCTAGGGCCGCTGATGTATACCGTGGACATTGGTGACAGCATCATAAGGCAACATGTTGACCAGATCATAGGGTCATCCACAAAGGACCAACCTACTCCACAACCTTACACGGCTAATGTTGAAGCAGAGATACCCAGAGCACCTACCTCCGATCTGGTAATACTAGAATCAGATGAACCTGACGCTGTCCTTCAAGCCGAATCGACCTTGCCAGAAGAACCTACTACCCCGCCGAAAACTACTACACCACCGAGGCGTTATCCGGACAGAGTCAGGAAGCCTCCAGAGAGACTGAATCTGTGAACTGTTTTGCATAAATTGTATATATGTTATGATGTTATGTTAATGGGGAATAAGTATGTTGTAAGCTAAAAAGGAAGGATTGTAGTGTATGTAACTGTTCACCTTTAAGAGAACTATTTTAGGTGTGGCACTACTTTATCTTGGCTGCTGTATACTGTAATACCGACGGTGACCACACCGGTATATAAGTGCTGTGTCAGGATTTATTGGGCAGATTCGCCCTGACCTTCGAATAGTAAAGTCCTGTTAAAGTTACTCTTGTAGTCTGTGTATTAATTCAACATAATACCCACAGACTTTACAGCAGTGACCCGGAGTGGTAGGGCGGTCGGGCCTAGTGGGCCGGGGAGACCGCGTGGTCGTTGCCGTGAGGTCGGGCGCGACGTCGCGGGCGGTCTGCGCAGAGAGCAGCCGGTCGGCCTTTGCGGCTATCTCATTCAGGTCCGTGGAGCCAGACTCCACAATGAGCGGGCGGATGCTGGCGGGGAGCTGCCGAATGAAAAGCGTGCGAAAGAGGGCGCCGGGGTTTTTGTCGTCCAAGAGGGACAGCATGTGGGAAAGCAGATCCGACGGTGAAGCGTCACCAAGGTCGAGGAGTTGGCAGTTGCGCTGGTAAGAGGACGCTTGAAATTTCTTTAAGGAGCGCGGCCTTCAGATGTTCGTACTTGCCTTCCACTGGTGGATCCTGCAGCGCTGCCCAAACCTTGGGGACTGTAGCGTAGGTGAGAGAGGCGATGAGGTAGTCGTACTTCGTGGCGTCGACTGTAATGTTTTTCAGCCGGAATCTGGACTCGGCCAGGTTCTCCCAAAAGTCCAGTAGTTTAACCGTGACTACGTTTGTATCCGCCATGCTAGCTTAGGATTCGTCCTAAGCGTCGGGGTCACCAGTGTTGAGATACCGCGGCAAACGTGGGAGTCGAGACCAGAGTTGGTGAAACACAACTGCTTTAATCAACCTCATGGCAAAGAGAAACTGGAAAAGCCTGCGCAACCACTTAAATACTCCCCAGACAGGAAGTGCTCCCGGCAGCCTGTCTCTGCGGGAAACAAGTTGCTGGAGAAAAGGGCCCCCGGCTGGGGGCGTCTGCTTAAACTGTCCGTGCCGCTGTGAGCGGATTATGTCCAGTGGTGGCGTGTCGCCACAATAACTATGTCTGCTTCATGAAAAATGGTTACCAAATATGCAACATGAATAAACACACAGGTTGCATGTATATGTGCCTGTTGTATAACTCTATAGCTTACACCTCCATGCCTTGTGGTTACCTTGGCTTTATTGGAAGAACAAGTTTCATGTGCCTCTATTTCTATCTGTTTCTGTTCTGAAATTGTGTGAATCATAGCAGCGCAGAAGGAAGCCATTCAGCCCATTGTGCCTGCGTCAGCTCTTTGAAAGAGCTCTCCAATTAGTCCCACTCGCCTGCCCTTTCCCCATAGCCCTGCAAATTTTTTCCCTTCCAAGTATTTATCCAATTCCCTTTTGAATGTTAAATTAAATCTGCTTCCACCACCCTATGAGGCAGTGCATTCCAAATTATAACAACTCGCTGCGTAAAAAATGTCTCCTCATCTCGCCTCTGGTTCTTTAGCCAATTCCCTTAAATCAGTGTCCTCTGGTTACTGACCCCTTCTGCCACTGGAAGCAGTGGCAATGCCTCACTCTCTCGTGGCTTAGCAGGCAATAATGTACTTTTTTTTGCGTGGTGACAATGAAAATCAAGATGAGTGGAATAAATCATGCAAAAACTGTCCCAAAAAACGGATGTTATTAATAAAAGTTGTCACTAACATCGAAAAAAATCTAAGAAATACACAGCAGTGCGAAGGTGCCGAGAGCAACCCAACCCAAAACCACCTACCAAGATCAATTCCTCATTCCTCATACATGGTGCGACCCTGGCACCCATTCAAAATTAACTTTGATGGCAAAAAAGCTTCATCCTGGCACAAAAGCCAGGAATTTATGTCAGGTATTCATTTTAATAGAGAATCATAGAATCTTACAGCACAGAAAGAGGCCATTCGGCCTGCTGTCCCTGTGCCAGCTCAAATTAGTCCTCTTTAAATACATGCCCAATTGCCATCTATTTTGCCTTAACGAGGCTATGGCATGAATTGAGCATGATCTAGCACACAAAATGCAGGTGGAAGGAGGATCATGGGCAAAAGGATGTAGGCGCCAATCGAGCCTAAGGCCCGCTCATCCAATTACAGGAAACTTTGGTTTATCCGGAGGTTAACTGTCCGGAATGCTCGAGTCACCGGCAAAAATCAGGAGCAGTTTCGTTAGGTTTTTTTCCTTTTCGTTGCTTTTTTTTCACCAGTCAGGCTCTGCAAGGTCTCACTGAAGCTGTTGCTAAGCTACAGAGACGCTTGCAAGGTACGGCCGACTGTTTAGAAGCTGTTGCTAAGCAACAGGGTTTGTTGCCAGATACGGAGCTCAAAATCTCTATGTTTCAACATTAGCGCTGGTTTGTCCGGCAGTTTTGATGGGACGGCAACAGCTCGGTCCCGTCGGTGCCGGATAGCACAAAGTTTCCTGTACCTGATTCCCCTGTGCCTTCACATCCTGCCCAGCTGAGTATAAAATCTACTTCAACACACCATAGGCTTATATACAATGCTATTTTTGAAGTGACTGCTTTTTAGGAAGGGTCAGTGTGAGCTTTTCTGAAGCTGTTGATGAGTTTTTGCTAGTTTTCTAGGTTGCCGTGTATAACTCAGATAAATAATGATCCACACTGACTGTCGGAGTAAACTTCCGCAATCAACCTAAGAGTTAAATGTTAACCATGTAGAAATACAGAGTGCAGTGTAGTGCGGTTACTGACGGACTGCGTTTGACTCCTGCCAAGTCAAAGTAGAAACAATGTCCAGTAAACTGGTTTGCATTAATGACTTTGAACAACGTGCGAAAGATATTCTTCCCAAAGCGGTGTATGATTATTACTGTTCAGGAGCAGACGAACAACAGACGTTAATGGACAATGTGGCTGCTTTCTCCAGGTATACTTGAAAATTCATTTCAGACAGACAATCTTGATTTGCTTTGGGTATTTGTCAATGTATCTGGAAAAATATTGCTCTGTTAAATCTAAAATTATTGTTTATATTTGTGGGCGAGCACTTAACACCAATGCATGACATTACCCAGTCTGCTATTTTAACACCAGCACAACCTATTTATTATACACAGCTTAATACTCTGCTAAAATAGTGGTTGAGGAATTTCATATGACGCTATTAAGTGTTTGGTTGTAATTGTCACCAACTTATATATTGCTAACCGTTCTGTTCAACAGTTTAGCCTGAATTGTAGGGGAAGTTTTAAAGCGACTTTCTCTGTTTGGTGGCTGAATGCTTTGAACATTGCTCACTATAAGGATCTGATGATGGCTGACCATAAATTAACATTTTAATTATGTTAATATGTTTTTTCCAGAATAAATAAAAATTCTGAAATGTCAACCGAACAATACAGAGCCCAATGCTGTTCTTCTCTGCTCAATATTCCTTTCATTTCCCGCTTTTTTATTTTGTTAAACCTGTTTATTTGCTCATACTAGTCCGAACTTTTTTTTAATTCATTCACGGGATGTGGGCATCACTGGTAAGGCCAGCATTTGTTGCCCATCCCTAAATGCCCTTGAGAAGGTGGTGGTGTGCTGCCTTCTTGAACCAGTGCAGTCCATGAGGTGAAGGTACTCCCACAGTGCTGTTAGGGAGGGAGTTCCAGGATTTTGACACAGCGACAATGGCGGATCGGCGATATATTTCCAAGTCAGAATTTATAATGGGGAACAAAGAAATGGCAGACCAATTAAATACATATTTTGGTTCTGTCTTCTCAAAGGAGGACACAAATAACCTCCCAGAGATGTCGGGGAACATAGGGACTAATGAGGGGGAGGAACTGAAAGAAATCAGTATTTGTAGGGAAATGGTGTTGGGGAAGTTGATGGGATTGAAGGCCAATAAATCCCCAGGGCCTGATAATCTACATCCTAGGGTACTTAAGGAAGTGGCCCTGGAGATAGTAGATGCATTGCTGGTCATCTTCCAGAACGCGATAGACTCTGGAACAGTACTCATGGATTGGAGGGTAGCTAATGTTACCCCACTATTCAAAAAAGTGGTAGAGAAAAAGCGGGGAATTATAGACCGGTAAGCCTGACATCGGTAGTGGGGAAAATGCTAGAGTCCATTATAAAAGATGTAATAGCAGAGCACTTGGAAAGCAGTGACGGGATCGGACAAAGTCAACATGGATTTACAAAAGGTAAATCGTGCTTGACTAATCTACTGGAATTTTTTGAGGATGTAACTGGTAGAATAGATAAGGGAGAACCAGTGGATGTGGTGTATTTGGACTTTCAGAAGGCTTTCGATAAGGTCCCGCATAAGAGATTAGCTTGTAAAATTAAGGCACATTGGATTGGGGGCAAGGTATTGACTTGGATAGAGAACTGGTTGGCAGATAGAAAGCAAAGAGTTGGAATAAACGGGTCGTTTACCGAGTGGCAGGCAGTGACTAGCGGGGTACCGCAAGGATCGGTCCTAGGACCCCAGCTGTTCACAATATATATTAATGATCTGGACGAGGGAATTGGATGTAGTATCTCCAAATTTGCAGACGACACAATGCTGGGTGGGAGGGTATGCTGTGAGGAGAATGTTGTGAAACTCCAGTACGATTTGGACAGGTTGGGTGATTGGGCAGAAACATGGCAAATGCACTATAATGTGGATAAATGTGAGGTTATCCACTTTGGTGGCAAAAACAGGAAGGCAGATTATTATTTGAATAGCAATAGATTGGGAGAAGGCGAAGTGCAAAGAGACCTGGGTGTTCTTGTGCAGTAGTCGCTGAAGGTAAGCATGCAGGTGCAGCAGGCGGTTAAGAAGGCAAATGGTATGTTGGCCTTCGTAGCAAGAGGGTTCGACTACAGGAACAAGGATGTCTTGCTGCAGTTGTACAGGGCCTTGGTGAGACCGCACCTTGAGTATTGTGTGCAGTTTTGGTTGCCTTATCTGAGGAAGGACGTTCTTGCCATGGAAGGAGTGCAGCGAAGATTCACCAGGCTAATACCTGGGATGGCAGGAATGACGTACGAGGAGAGATTGGGTCGATTGGGCTTGTACTCACTGGAGTTTAGAAGATTGAAAGGGGATCTCATCGAAACCTATAAAATTCTGTCAGGCCTGGACAGACTAGATGCAAGAAGGATGTTCCCGATGGCCGGGGAGTCCAGAACTAGGGGTCATAGTCTAAGGATAAGGGGTAAGCCATTTAGGACTGAGATGAGGAGGAATTTCTTCACCCAGAGAGTGGTGAACCTGTGGAATTCTCTACCACAGAAGGCAGTGGAGGCCAATTCATTAAATATATTCAAGAAGGAGTTGGATATATTTCTTAAGGCTAAAGGGATCAAGGGATATGGGGAGAAGGCAGGAACGGGGTACTGAATTTGGATGATCAGCCATGATCTCATTGAATGGCGGAGCAGGCTCGAGGGGCCGAATGGCCTACTCCTCCTATCTTCTATGTTTCTATGTGTGTGACTTGGAGGGGAACTTGGAGGTGGTGGTGTTCCCATGCGTTTGCTGCCCTTGTCCTTCTAGGTGGTAGATGTCGCGGGTTTGGGAGGTGCTGCCGAAGAGGCCTTGGCGAGTTGCTGCAGTGCCTCTTGTAGACGGTACACACTGCAGCCACTTCGCAAAAGAATTTTCTTCAATCGGCTTAACTGCTAACAGTCCTGCTGGCTTAGCTTTAATTCTCTCTTTGTTTGAATGTTGTTTCTCTCACTTTCTTCCTCTTTATGGCTTCCTTTAGAACAGATCCACTCCAGTTCGCCCTCTTACTGCTCTCACCCTATCGGTATTTGGCAAATAGCAAAGAGGTCATTTGCACTACAGATTCAAATAAATGATTCTCTGGTCTTCATGAGATCAAGAATCAAATAAATATAAAAAAAAGTCATAACATTGAGTTGGCTTCATGAGGTTGCCCAACATTGACCTCATTATGTAGTCACAGAAAGATCTCAGCCCAGATTAGGCCTGGAGGAGGTGGTGGTGGGGGCAGTAATGTGAGGGATGGGGTGGGTGGGGTTACAGTCAGCAGGGGTGTAAATAGTTCCTAAATGCTCCAGCTCCTTAAAGGTTGCTTGATTGTTGCTGGTCGGAAAACTGAGCACCGCCATTTTTAGATGTTGCTTTTGGAAGTGCTTCTGTCTTGTTTGGCTTCATCATGCTGGGGAGTGAGATGGGGTGAGCCATTGCACAGGCTTCATTGTCCTCCAGTGTGCTCCGCCCCAGAACAATTGGACTTTCTAAGGAAGTGCCCAGCAGCAGCAACTTGGCTGAAGTAAGCACTAATGCAGTGGCTGCATCTCAGAGTGATGCTCCATCCAACCTATCCAGTTCCCCTTAAATGACAAAGGATATGCTAGGAAGCAAGAAGAAAGAGTGAGTCAACCTAGCAATCAGCATGGCCGTACCAGTTATATCGAATGAGCCTGCATAAAGAGGCACAGGCCTACTTCAATCCCAAGAGACATCCACTATCTCCCAACAGACAGCCACCTCATTTCTTTTTATGTTCATGGGATGTGGGTGTCGCTGGCAAGGCCAGCATTTATTGCCCATCCTTAATTGCCCTTGAGAAGGTGGTGATGAGCGACCATTTCAGAGGGTAGTTAAGAGTCAACCACATTGCTGTGGGTCTGGAGTCACATATAGGCCAGACTGGGTAAGGATGGCAGATTTCCTTCCCTAAAGGACATTAGTGAACTAGATAGGTTTTTACGGTAGTTTCATGGTCACCATTACTGATACTAGTTTTTTAACTCCAGATTTATTTAATTAACTGAATTTAAATTCCCCAGCTGCCGTGGTGGGATTTGAACTCATGTCTCTGGATCATTAGTCCAGTCCTCTGGATTACAAGCCCAGTAACATTACCACTAATGTTAAGCACATAGCTGGACCACGGGATTTAAATGTAGAAAGCAAAAAAGATATAGGAGTTGATTTGAACTCCCCTCCCCCCCCCCGCCCCTCCGCCTGACGGTAACCAGGCGGGGGTGCAGTTATAATGGAGCGGGGCGGGGGGGGGGGGGACTCCTTTCCCGCCCCGATCTGGCCAACTGTAATATTAAATTACAGGCGGCGAGGACACCCGCCCAAAGCTGCCGGGGTGCTCTTTATATATGCAGATTGGGCTCCTATGATGTCATCGGGGGCCTGACCTATTTTAACCTGAGGCCTGAGCGAGGGAGCAGTGATGGCTTCCCCGCCAGGCTAAACCTGCCGAGTACAGGAGCCAGAAGAGGCCCAGCAAAGGTTATTTTTTTAATTTAAAGAAACATTTCTTTGTGGGCAAGGAGAAGCAGAAGTGCTCCTCTGGGCCCTACGAGGAAAGCTTACACATCCCCTGCCCCAGGACCCCTCTACCCCTTCCTCCAACCAGAGTTCCACTCCTGGAGCACTTACCCTGTGCTGGGGACTATTCTGCTAATTGAGTAGAATGGGCCTATATTCTCTGGAGCTTGGAAGAATGAGTGGTGATCTCATTGAAACATAGAAGCTTCTGAGAGGGCGTTGCAGGGTAGATGCTGAGAGGCTGTTTCCCCTGGCTGGAGAGTCTAGAACTAGGGGGCATAGTTTCAAGATAAGCGGTCGGCCATTTAGGACTGAGATGAGGAGAAATTTCTTCACTCAGAGGGTTTTGAATCTTTGGCATTCTCTACCCCCAGAGTATATTCAAGACTGTGAGCGATAGAATTTTGGACTCTAAGGGAATCAAGAAATATGGGGATCGAGCAGGAAAGTGGCGTTGAGGTCGAAGAACAGCCATGATCTTACTGAATGGCGGAGCAGGCTCGAGGGGCCGTTTGGCCTACTCCTGCTCCTATTCCTTATGTTCTTAATGAGGATTTGAGATTAACCTCTAACTCAGGAGTTCAAATGGAGAGTTGAGTTCCTTGTTCTACTTGTCTGTGACCTTTTTGTTGTACTAACTGGCTCGTTGAGTTGATCGATCAAAGTCCGATAGTTTCAGAGTGTTCAGCAACCTGTTGGTGTTCAGCTTGTGTTGCAAACACCTTCAGAACATGGGCAACTTTCGAAAGTGGTGAACTAATTTAACTGCATTACATAAGAAATAAGAGCAGGAGTTGGCCATTTGGTCCTTCAAGCCTGCCAGACAGCTGTCTAATTTTTATATCTGTTGGTGGGTGTCTCCAGAGGTTTGTGATAGATTAGCGTTGCTATGGCTTTGCAGACCTCTATTATAGTGCACACTTGCCACTGTTTTTAAAGTTATTAAGCTGTTTTCTGTAGTCCTAATTCCTCCTTTGTTTTTGTAGCTTTTATTTGCTGTGGGGCAAATGTAGCCACTTCTGTTCTGAGCCTACAATTGCCTCTTTTAAATGTATTCTTTTATTACATTTTAAGGCTTGAGCTTCCTGCAAACTTACATGTGTTTTTTGCCATTTTGCTTATCAGCACAAATATATCAGACTTATTAACAAAGGTCAAATGGTTAGTTTTTGGTTATTAAGCTATTTCATTGGTGTGATTTTATCTAATGTTCCATTCAATGTCTTAACTTGTCATTGGTACAATTTTGTAAAGTCGTTTAGATGGCACTGGGAGTGGCATAAGGAGGAATTTTAACTCCCCGCGGCCGGGGGGAATGGGGCTGCAACAGAGTTAAAATCACATCAGGGGACTTACTGCCCTATTCCCACTCAATCCCCACTTGCCGCCATATTAACAGCGCAGTGTTTTTAGGCGTCTGAGATGCCCACTGCAAGCAGGCGAGTATGTCATGAATACTTTCAAATCGGGGTCCTATAGTCTCATTAGGACATATGACTTTAATGTGATAGAACGGAAGTTACAGCAAACACTGAACCCGTTAAATAAAACCTTGGTTCCTAAGGGCCATTGGAAGCAGTATTTAAAGCGGCACTCACCTGCAAGCACTCAGACCATGGGTATCTGTTTGCTATTATGTTGTTTAGATTTCCACAGGAGAGTTTGCCTCAGAGATAGCTTTTTTCCCCCGCATTTTTTCTGCTTCCACACCCTCAATGAGTACACAGCTCATGACGGGTGCCATTCCTGCTACTTTAATCTGCCTGCATGAAGGAAAAGGAGCAACAGCCGCAGCAGCGACTGTGCTACCACAAGCAGCAGCAGTTCGGCATCTACCGTAGCCATCCTCTTCTCTACGGTTGCCATCCTTTCCGCGGTGATGCGTTCGTGCGCCAATGCCTCCACAAAGGCTCTGCTCATGTTAGCGTTGGACTCCTCCAGCCGCTCCACACTCGCAGTGACCCTGGAGACAAAACCTGCCAGAGACTCCTGCACCTGTTCTGGAGTTCCAGCACCATTCTCCTTCTGGATGGACCCGGAGGCACAGGGTCGACATGCAGTGGAGCCGAGCTGGGAGCGCCCCGCGCCCTCCGATGAGGACTCTCCACTGCTGTCCCTGTCTCCACCATCTGCTGATGCTCACTTGTGAGCTGTGATACACCAGGTGACAGCGCTACTCTATCTCGCGAAGGTCCCACCGATGTGAGAGTGTCTGCACTGGTGCTGGGTGCGCTTAATTCTGCTGACGGAGCGCACTCAGAGGTTGCAGGTTCCTCTGAGGAGTCTTCCAGCTCAGCCGCTTCCCCCTGGACAGTGGGGAAGGGGGACTGTCGATGGTCCTGTGGGGGAGTAAAGGCATGAGTTAGACATGTGATATAAACGTAGCATGCACATTGAATAGTGCAGATGATCATAAGTCAATCTGTTTGAGCATCAGAAGCCATATCAGTCACTCATGCAATGTCAATGAGAGAGATGCAAAACTATTCTGTCACCAGCTTCCTCTGATCTGTCCGTCTCCCACTTCCACATCCTCCTCGGCGCCAACGATCTCTAGGGCCGCCTCCTCTGCGCTGGTAAGATGGGCTACCGAGGCTGGCCCTCCTCCGGTCTTCGCCCTTTCCCTCTTATTGTGGGCTCTCTTTTCCTGCAATGAGGGACACAAGTGGAGTTTGAGTGAGAATAATGGAGTGAGTGTTGATAATCTGTAGCATAAATGCTTAGAAGGACACAAAGATGGAGTGAGGTCCCAATACTAAGGGCCCTCCCTGTGTGTTGTAAGTTTTTGTCATAGCATAACAGTGATAGGGAGTGTGAGGGCAGCATAGTCGAATAGTTAATTGTGCACATAGAGAGAGAGGGAATGGTTACAGGTGCAAGGGATGTAAAAGTAAAGTGGGATGTGTAAGAGTAGATTGACAATGCAGAGTGATGGTGCTGAGAGGAGATGGAGAGCAGAATGAGGGTAAAGGTGATGCTATACTCACTGCCTGTTCGGACAAGGTCATTGAACCTCTTTTGGCACTGCAGCAGCCAGGTTCTGCTGCCCATTGATCTGGCACTCACCTCCTGGGCAACTTGCAGCCAAACAGCTTTGGTCTGCTGGGGAGGTTTTTTCCTCCCAGAGGATGGAAACAGCACCTCCTTTTGTGCTCTGGCTCCCTCCACCAGAGCATGGAGTGAGTCATCATTAAAGCGTGGTGAGGCCTTGGGCCCTGAAGTCGACATTGCACTAGCTCCAAAAACTATTTTCAACAGAAGCAAACACAAGCGTTTAGGCACAAAATGAACCAAGGCTGCTTGGAGCCCTTAAATGCAGCTGGAGAAATGACGTCATCGGAGGAGAGTTTCAGGCCCAAAAAACTAATTGGGCCAGGGGTTCGCACATGCTGGGAATCAATTGGCCAATTAGGGCAAAATCGCAATTTTTTTTCCCGCCCGACAGCGGAGGCGGGATCGAGTCCCGCCGACCACCTGACTCGCACCCAACCCGCCACCAATGGCAAAATCGAGCCCTTGGTGTGAGGGCCTGGGTGCAGTGTCGATGGACATTGTCACATGCTCCATGGAAGATCTGCAGAGTGCTGATGCCCTGCAACAGGGTGCTACATCAGCAAGTAGCGGGCTCCTCCAAACTTTCAGACGTTGTGCAGCAATATTTTGGCAGCCTTTCTAATACATCATACAATTGCATATGTGCCGAAAGGAGTTTTCTTTTGAAGTCGTGGAGCTGAGCTTTCCCTTCAGCAAGATGTCTCCTGGGCTATCTTTTCCACTAGTCCCCACTTATGCTGGGTGTTTTACCAAATGCAGACCCCTCTAAATCATTCTCTAACCCACTCGGACGTCAGTTTCTGTGCTGGTGCTTGGGAGGAATGGAAGACGTGGCGGTGCATCTTCTGGAGAATAGTCTTCCTCTGAATCCTCCTCGACGGGGTCCAGGTGCTGAAAAAGACCTAGAGAAAGAAGATAGAGACAAGAATTAGCATGGCACTGACCGACTAGACAGTAACTGATGTCCGGCTTCACGATGCGACATGACGTTGTCAAGCTGGTTGAATGTGCAATTGTTTTAGGTAAATGGAACTGTACAAGGAATAGGCAGACACCATGCTCAATTAAGCCCCAAAGCTCACCATCTCTGCAACCTTGCCTTCTCGCTGAGCTAAAAATGATGTCCGGGAGACCGGGACTGTCTGCACCATGTGGTTTAAGGCCTGGATGTTGGGTGGTCCTCGCCTGGTCTTGCTCCTCTCCCTACATTCTGAGGCATTTTTTCCTGCAGGAATAGAGGGAGAGAGTTACTGAGTGGCTATTGACAAGCAATGTGTACATGTGTGGAACTTCATGCAGCATATATACTGAGTGCAAGAAGAAGTAAGTTAGAAGCAGGGTGTGGAGGTGTTCATTGGAAAGAATGTGGCTGTAGTGTGAAGTGAAGAAAGGGGTCATTAGAAGCCATCCTTGTGCTGCAGTTGCTAGAAATAGGATTCTAGTGGGATGCTGTGAAGGCAGCTAGCAAGAGGTGAGTGTGTCTTTGGATTGAGAAGAAGGCATGGTACAGCATCCCCTTCTGGAGAAGGAATGTGATGCAGTGGAGGGAAGTGTTCAGAATGCTGGGGTATAGGAAGAAAAAGCCTGTTGCCAGGTGTTATGCAGAGAGATGGCAAAATGAAGACCTGTATTCACCCTTATTACTCTGGTTGGTTACTTGAACCTTTTTCTGCATTGAATCCAGGTCCTGGGGTGTTGATCCTTGAAGTGACCAGCTCAGCCACCTCTCTCCAGGCTTGATAGATGTTGGCCTTTGGAATCTTCTTCCCATTCGTTGGAAAGAAACCATCCCTCCTTGCTCTCACCTCTTCCACTTGGACCTTGGGGAGAAAGGGATCACATGAAAATCAACCCCAACTTGTCTCATGAATTTGGTCCAGGGGGTTGTTGGGACTGCAGAGTGATTTGATGGAATAGTCTGGGTACCAATAACCAAGTCACAGATTTCCTAATGTTGTAGTAACCCTAGTTCAGTAGCTGATGATTAACGTAGCATTTGAACATCTGCACAGAAAGGACAACTTGCTGGGTGGTGACTCTACCTGGGGAGAGGCTGACACAGACAGGGGAAGCTTTGCCATTGGCCTTCTGTGAGCAACTTTTGGATTGACGCAGAATGCTGAGGTGCGGCTTCAGAAGTTTTATTCCTGTTGCCTTAAGCTTTAGCAACTGAATGGGGTTGCCAGATAGGAGCGTTATTTTAAATAGGTTAATACTTCTGCTAATTTAGCAGTGAGATGAATATCAAACAGATGTGTTCGTGTTTGTACAATAGTATCCACAGTATAGTTCGCCGAGCGATCAGCTTTACTCGCACTGACTTGGGGAACATGCACAACACGTGACCATTACTTTCTTTCAGTGCAGAGCAGTCTAAATCTGACAGTGTAGCCGTCTTAAGATCATCCTTAATTTGGTTACTACATTAATTTTAAAATCAATTGGTTCTGACAGGCGTTTTAACACAGATTGCAAAAGGAAATTTTTATACAGTAGCCGTTTCCTATCTCTCGATGTAGCTAATGCTTTATTGCAGTGTAATTATACTACAGGCTGAAAAATTCTTGGGCTGGATTTCCCCTGTTAGTAGTCCAGAGTGTAATATCTCCAGTATACTCTCTTTAATACAGAACATCTCTCATTGGGATACAAGAGAAAATACTTTCAGCCTAAAGAAGCACTGCTAAAAAGAATTGTTTTATGTCTTACATCTGGGAGGAGATACTTCAATTTGTACAGGTCAGCATGCAGTCTTGGCAAATCTATCTGATTTTTCACAATAGATTTTCCAAGTAGAAAATACCTGTTTTTGAGGCACCCAGTGGATCCAACTACAACTGACTGACATTCACCTTGAAGAGAATGGGCATCCTTCTTGCTGCTGGTTACCAACCCCATTACTTGACTTGGTAGCTGCCCGAAAAAGGCACAGATTCCAATTTTCTTTTACTCCTTGTGAGGAAACACCTTGGTCTCTACTCATTGGCAACTTTCTGATGGGGAAATCACTAGATTGAGCCTGACTCTTACCATCCTCTGGTATAGCAAGTTAGTACATCCTGGAACAGGCCTGTAGATCATTTGTAACTCTCCTGTTTGTCTTATTAGATGGCGACTATGCCCACGTGTGCTTAGGGATGTGTCAAACATGGACTTGTCTGCAACTGTCTTGGGACAAAGAATTAGCATGCCCATTTGTGTTTCTGCCACTGCTATGCAACGGATGGCACATCCAGAAGGAGAAGTAGCAACAGTAAAAGGTAATCAGTGTTATTGTAGGACTGAAATAATTTTTTACTGTTAAACTTTGCCTCTGCAGCTATACATTTTCTTAGGTCTCCCTTTGGCCCCATAATCACTTTTATTGGCCCGGATTTTGCAGTAGAAATAATGGTGAGGCTGACTGCGCTCACCGTTATTAAAGTATAATTCAGACAGCAACTTCCAGTGACCGCACATGTGCAGTTAAATGCCCAAATCTGGAAGTTGCTGTCCGAGATGTGATGTTCCTCCAAAGCTTCCCGAAAATGGCATCTCGCCATCTGACTCACCATTAAAATACATTGAATTGCTTGAAGTTCCTGTGCTTACCTCATAGATACGGACTAAACTCACCAGAAAAAGTTAGGGCTTGTCCGTTACATTGTAAGTACCCTTTTAAAGGCATGATAAGTTTTAATTAATGCCAAACAACCTCTCTGGCACTGAAAATTAACTATAACAAGTGTGGTGTCTTATTCCTTCAGATCTTAATTATTGTTGGAGATTTTAAAATATTTAAAAAAAATATTTTACTTTTTCTTTCTGTCTCTTTTATCTCTCCTACTTAATCCCTTCTTTCTTTACCTCTCTTTATTTCTCTTTCTGTACCTGATTTTACATTGAATGAACTATTCTAACTGACACTTCCTGGCTCAGACTCTACGCTACTCATTAACAATTCTTCAATTTGATTGGTTAAGGAGACACAGTTGCTTTCCCTGTTCACACAGATTCCAGATGCCCTGTAGAGGGCGCCGTGCTGTTTGGGTTTTTGACCGACAGCAACCTCCAGTACAAAAGCCCACAGAAAGTCTATGAGCCAGTGCAAGTCCAATGCCGTTCATTCGTCACTGACCGCAGAGACCAGCCCAGAGTGTTTCTGCATGTTTCTAGATTCATCCCAGTGAACCCATTCCTTTTTTTCCCTGCAAGACTTGTAGAGGTCATTTTTCGGCCTTTGACTTTTGATTTGTTTGTTATTCCGTTTAGAGTCATGCTTGTTTAGCCTGAGTTTGCTGATTATGTATTTATCCTGTGCTCAGAATTATTTGTTTAAAGTGGTTCTGCTGATCAAGTGTTGGACATCATCCTCCAATCCATTTGCTTTGGTTGTTCTCGCATCTCTTTGAAGTTAGACCTGCTAAAGTTAGATACCAAACGCCTTGGGGGTAATTTTGACTTTGGATCAAATGGGTGATATCGATTCAACCACCTCTCCCGATTTTTATTTCCATTGACTTCAATGGAAACATAATTTGGAGAGGTTTTGTAACCAATATCGTCCCTTTTACACTATCGTCAAAAGCCAGACTTACCCCCCTTGTCTTTGGTAAATCGGAATCACAGGTTCATCAGTCTGTGCTTACTGCCCCCCCAGGGATGCTATGACTTCCGTTTGTGACTAACAAGCACCCAAGTCCAGGAAAAATTACTGGACTTCAATCAGGACTAGCAACTCTGTTTGATATTTCTCCCCCTGCCTCTAGCCCAGGGATATTCAGAAGCAAAATACTGCGGATGCTGGAAATCTGAAATAAAAACAGAAAATGCTGGAAACACTCAGCAGATCAGGCACTATCTGTGGAGAGAGAAACAGAGTTAACGTTTCAGGTCAACAACCCTTCGTCAGAACTGGAACATTCCTGATAAGTGTGCATCTCTAACTTTTTTCCAGTTCTGACGAAAGGTCACCGATGTGAAACGTTAACTCTGTTTCTCTCGCCACAGATAGTGCCTGATCTGCTGAGTGTTTCCAGCATTTTCTGTTTTTATTCAAGAATATTCAGGCCTGTGTGAGAACTGCCACCATTGCTATGACTGACGAACTGAAATCAGACCAGATATAAAATCTGTGATCTTCCTTACCAGTATGGCTCTGTATTACTACAGTCAATGGATTTACAGAATGAGCTTCTCATTATAATTTCTGTAAATAAACATTTTTCCACATTTTATGAAGTTTAATTTGTGATTAATATATTAAATGAAAGGATGGTTCACAATTTATAACAACAACAACAGCAACTTACCTTTAATATAACACCTTTAATGTAGAAGAACATTCCCAAGGCGCTTCACACTGGCATAACCAGACAAAAACAGATGCTGCAACAAAGAAGGAGATATTAGGAAGAATGACCAAAACCTTCATCAAAGAGGTGGGTTTTAAAGAGGGTTTTCAAGGAGGAGAGAGAGATGGTGAGGCAGAGAGGTTTAGGGAGGGAATTTCAGTGCGTGGGGCTTAGGCAGCTGAAGCCACGGCCGTCAATGATGGGGCGAAGGGAGGATGCACAAGAGGCCAGAGCTGGAGGAAAGGAGAGTCCTGAGGAAGAGTGGTTGTAGGACTGGGAGAGGCCACAAAGATAGGGAGGGACGAGGCCATGAAGGGATTTAAACACGAGGATGAGAATTTGTCTATTGGCCCTCTATCATTTATGGTTATCCAAAGCGGTTGTTCTGTGTATGAATAGGCTATTTATTTAATAATGGAAGTTAGTTGTCAGTAGTGCATGGTACGTGATGTGACATTATGAATATAGTCTTGGGCTGAAAATATCGTGGACTGAGATGTCACATGATAAGAAAGGGGCATGTGACCCATCAGCCTGCTCCTGCTGCAGACCATGGGGGTGAAATTCTGCTCGTCAATAATTATATTAAAGTTGGCACAAGTACAAAATTTATCAAAGGGAGAAATTTCACCCACCAATCTACTCTTTCATATGCTACATACCTGTTTTGGGGCTGATTTTAAATGTAAAGGAGGATAAGAATAACATAAAGGGTTAAGTAAATCCTGGCATAGTGAACAAACAAGAGACTACACAATCTTAAAAAAAAAAAGCAGGGCTGCTGTTAAATGCATTTAACTGAATGCTGAGAGCGTTTAGGAACAGAAGTAGGCCATTTAGCCCCTTGAGCCTGTTCTGCCATTCAATGGGATCATGGCTTATCTGTAACCTACCTCCATGTACGTACTAGTATGAGATTGTGATGTTGGTAGGGATATCAGAAGATGAGAATGAATTCAAAAGGCAGGCAGAGGACAGTATTAAAAGTTAGGGTCACTACAGAATCTGTTAAAGGAGAAGGAGGCTAACAATGATATATGATGAAGTACAAAGATTATTTGTAAGGACAATGGGAGAAGATTTTCTTTGGCCGTGACTTTTTTTTTATAAGTAGGTTTTGACTTTTGTTACACTTGGTGCACAGAGAGAACCTTCCACCAATGTTGTAGAAGTCGGTGGGTGACTTCAATCAATCCAGCATCAAATGGACGTTCTCCAATAGAAGTGATGCAACACAATCAGAACTAACAAATGCAGTACAAGCTTGTTGTTTGATCTAAAGGGGGGCTATTTTCTGAGTGCGTGCTGGCAGCGGGGTACCTGGCCCTCTGCCAATGCATGTTGGAAAATTGTGGTCACATTGCCCAGGAGGCTTGGTATGTGCTGGCAATCGACCATGTTCCACATTGCCAAAGTGTACTCAGAAAATACATGATAATGGCCCAGAAATTTGGGTCGGGGGCTTCCCGCGGGTGCAAGCCCCCGTCCTGCACTTACCTTGCGCGCCGGCCGTTGAGCTGTGGGCCCCTGTGGAATTCCGATCCGGGGCCTGGTCCAGCTGCTGGCGCGCACTGCTTGCGTATCCCAGGGGCGGAGTTAGTTCGAAGCATCCCCTGGGATCACGCGGGCCATGGGGAGCCAATTGGAGCAGGGAATGCTCCATTCACAAGTCTGACAGGAAGTTTTTTTTTTAATTCATTGATGGGATGTGGGCGTCACTGGCTGGCTAGGCCTGCATTTAGTGCCCATCCCTAATTGCCCTTGAGAAGATGGTGGTGAGCCGCCTTCTTGAACCGCTGCAGTCCATATGATGTAGGTACACCCACAATGCTGTTAGGAAGGGAGTTCCAGGATTTTGGCCCAGCGACAGTGAAGGAACGGCGATACAGGTCCAAGTCAGGATGGTGTGTGGCTTGGAGGGGAACTTGTAGGTGGTGATGTTCCCATGCGTCTGCTGCCCTTGTCCTTCTAAGTGGTAGAGGTCGTGGGTTTGGAAGGTGCTGTTGAAGGAGCTTTGGCGAGTTGCTGCAGTGCATCTTGTAGATGGTACACACTGCAGCCACAGTGCGCCGGTGGTGGAGGGAGTGAATGTTGAAGGTGGATGGAGTGCCAATCAAGCGGGCTGCTTTATCCTGAATGGTGTCGAGCTTCTTGAGCGTTGTTGGAGCTGCACTCATCCAGGCAAGTGGAGAGTATTCCATCACACTCCTGACTTGTGCCTTGTAGATGGTGGAAAGGCTTTGGGGAGTCAGGAGGTGAGACACTCGCCGCAGAATTCCCAGCCTCTGGCCTGCTCTTGTAGCCACAGTATTTATATGGCTGGTCCAGTTCAGTTTCTGATCAATGGTAACCTCCAGGATGTTGATAGTGGGGGATTCAGCGATGGTAATGCCATTGAATGTCAAGGGGAGATGGTTAGAGTCTCGCTTGTTGGAGATGGTCATTGCCTGGCACTTGTGTGGTGCGAATGTTACTTGCCACTTGTCAGCCCAAGTCTGAATGTTGTCCAGGTCTTGCTGCATATGGACACGGACTGTGTCAGTATCTGACGAGTCTCGAATGGTGCTGAACCGTGTGCAATCATCAGCGAACATCCCCACTTCTGACCTTATGATGGAGAGAAGGTCACTGATGAAACAGCTGAAGATGGTTGGGCCTAGGACACTGCCCTGAGGAACTCCTGCAGTGATGTCATGTGATTGAGATGAATGACCTCCAACAACCACAGCCAACTTCCTTTGTGCTAGGTATGATTCCAACCAATGGAGTGCTGTCATACTTAGAAATACTATGGGCCCTTCTTACAAAACATCACTAAATCTTTAAATAATTTTTTTTTTTTAATCACATTTTTTAAATAAACTATAAATTAAATTAAATAACTATTTTAAACAATAATTTAAATTTTTGAAAAAAGTAATTTTATTTTCTAACGGGGCTAAAAATAAACTTACCTTGCTTTAAAGTATTTAAAAATAATAAACCTGTGGAAAAAGTTTTAATTTTAATTAATTCACCATTTACCTTGTAAAAAGCAGGCCTTACGCCTGCTTTTCACATTTCTAAAGTCTGCAGGCTTACCTTCCCGGGAAAACCTGTATTTAAAAAAAAACAACAAAGTTCAATGCGCACGCGCAGCCTCCCCCGCGCACGCGCAGCCTCCCCTGCGCACGCGTTCGACCTCTGAACCCCTGCTTTCAGGGGAACGGAAGTGCCGGTTTCCCGCGCATGCGCAGTGCATGCAGGAAACCGGCACTTCCATTGGGCCTACGGGTGAGTACCCTGTGCGTACTCACCCGTGGCGACCCGAATTTCTGGGCCATTGTGTCAAGAAGACAAACTCACATCTAGATATGGTTCTTACTGGTGATCAGGATCGCGTCCACAATGGAGGAGTGGGACCTTTAAGAGTTGGTGGCCACAGTATGATTAACGTTAATATTATTTAGTAAAATATATTAATAATAAAAAATACTGGTGTTAATAAAAGTGACCTGGAAGCTGTCATATTGTTGTGAAAACCCAACCGGTTCACTAATGTCCTTTCGGGAGGAAACCTGTTGTCCTTACCAAGTCTGGGCCGAAATGTGACTCCAGTCCCACACCAACATGGTTGACTCTTAAACTGCCCTCTGAAGTGATCTCACAAAAGCACTCAGTTGTATCACCACCATCTCGGGTAACTAGGGATGGGCAATAAATGCTGGCCTTGCCAGCGATGACTGCATCCTGAAAATGAGTTTAAAAAAAAATCAGCATCAGTAAGAACCAGCCCAAAGATATTTTTGATTTTATCAAGATAAATTCTCAAGAAATGATGGACAAACTAAAATAAATTAATTGGGATATATTGCTGAAAACTATCTCCATTGGGGGGAAAAAATACTACTAAAACCATAAGCAAGATGACCATATTGTTGCGTTTGCAAGGATGACTCAGTGACAGCATGTAGAAATCAACTCGTGTTGTTTTGATGGCCGATCCAACGAACTCTTACAGGCCAAGGCAATCGAGTACCTATCACCAATGTCAGACATAATATAACGATAACAGCACTATCAAACTTCATGTGCTAGAGTAACTCTAATGCAGCACTGTAACCCAGTGTGCAGACATAACATTTCCTCCTCCCTCACAGAATTTCAAACATGAAATGTAGTGACAAAGTCCTGTAGGTGGCCAAGGCGAGAACATGTACGAACAGGCCGAGGTGGGGGCTGGTGAAGAGCAGGCTGAGGTGGGGACTGGGGAGGAGCAAGCCGAGGTGGGGACTGGTGAGGTTGTGGCTGAGGCACAATATTTGCTTGAGGGTTGGCTGGCTGAGCCACATGTGCATCCCGCCACACTGGGGGTAAGGCTTGGGGGTTAGATCCGTATAATCCTGCATCAGGGGGTGCTGGCACCTTCCGAAAGTGGCTGGCATGCCACCGAGAGCCGTCAGTGAGGCAGAAAGTGGCTGGTCCAAGTTGGCGGCTGATTTGGAGAGGGGAGGACCAGAATGAGGCCATCTTATTATTGCGGTGAGACCTGCGGACTCTGACCCAATCGGAGACTGAGATGTTGGGCGCCTTGGCCCTCTTCGACTGGTCGAAGCGGAGTTTCATCTGCTGTCTGGCGACTGTGGCTTGAGCCCGTGGAGCAGGGCTCTGAGCTAGCGAGGGGCGGAGCCTGCCAAGGGGCAGCATGAGCTCACAGCCTAGCATGAGGGATGCGGGTGAGACCCCTGTAGTGGACTGCTGGGAGGCTCTAGTGCAGCAGTGTGTGGAGGAGGGCCTTGTCAAACGCACACCCCTGGGATAGGTGTGCTCTGAGGCCATTTTTCAGTGTCTGGTTAAAACGCTCCACCCCCCCATTTGAGTCGGGTGGTAGTACGCTGTGCGTATGTGACGGATGCCCTTGCTCTCAAGGTAGGAGGAGAGTTCCAAAGAGACCATTTGGGGGCCATTGTCTGTGGTGATGGCCTTTGGATGCCCCCAGTGGGAGAAGAGGGACTCAAGGATATCGATGATGACCCGAGAGGTGACGGAGCCCATGGCAGTGACCTCTGGCCTTTTTGAGTGCAGGTCATAGGTCACCACTAGGAACCGTTGATGGTGGGGGACACCATGGATCTCCCCGCAGACGTCCAGCTGCAGGTGCTCCCAGGGCTGAGAGGGCCAGGCAAGGGGTTGCAGGGGTGGAGGAGCTTGGTGGCCAGTCTTGCCACTTACAAGGCAGGCTGCACAGTCCTTGACCAGGGCCTCGATTTCCCTGTCGATACCTGGCCACCACACTTGGTCTCGGCATCGTTGTTTGAGCTTCACTATGCCCAAGTGGCCCTCGTGTGCCATGGATAAAACACGCGCACGAAGGGCACTTGGGACCACAGTGCAGAGCCCACATGCAACACAGGAGTCATTCCAGCAGGAGAGCTCCTCTTTAACTCTGGAGTAGGCAGACAGTTCCTCAGGCACCTTGCGAGGCCAGCCATCTCTGATGAAAGTGCACAGCTGGGAGAGGGCCGGATCCTGTTCAGAGGCCTCTTTGAGCTCCTGGAGAGAGACTGTGGTTTGGAGAGGCGTGTGCAGCATCTGTATGATATCCTGTTCCACATGTTCAAAACCGACGAGTGGGACTGGGGCAGAGACAGTGCGGGAGAGCAGATCTGCAACAACATTGTCGCGTCCTGGCGTGAACTGGAGACTGAAATTGTATTGGCGGAGGCGGTCAGACCAGCGGTGTAGACGCAGTGGTCTGTGGCCCGTGCCGGATGTCGACAGCAGGGCAGTGAGAGCCTGATGATCGGTTCGCAGGGTGAAGGCACGGCCATACGTGTACAGGTGCCACCGCTCACATGCCCAGACGCACGCCAGCGCCTCGCGCTCGCCTACTGAGTACTTCTGTTCAGTGGGGCTAAGGGCTCAGGAGGCAAAGGCAATTGGTTTCTCCACTCCATTCTGTATCTGCGATAACACTGCCCCCACAGCTGCAGTGGACGCGTCGCAGGTGACAAGCTTGGGACTGGCGACGTCAAAGTGAGCCAACACTGGAGGCGACATGAGCTGCGATTTGAGGAGACGTACAGCTTCCGTACAGGCTTGTGGCCACACCCAGGGCTCATCTTTTCGCAGGAGCTGGCGCAGTGGGGCTGTGGTGGCTGAGTACTGGGGCAAAAACTTCAGGTAGTACCCAGTCATGCCAAGGAAGGAGGCAAACTGTGCTGCAGAGCTGGGTGCTGGGATGCTGTGAATGGCATCCACGTTTGACTGGAGTGGGGATATACCGTCAGCCAACAACCGAAACCCCACAAACTCGATCTCTGAAACTGCAAAGACACACTTTTCGCCATTCAGTTTGAGCTTGTGTTTTGTTAGAGCCGTGAAAACCCTGTGAAGGTGTTCGTCGTGAGTGGAGGTCAAGGGCCCGTGCACGACGATGTCATCCAGGTAGATGGCCACCCCAGGAATGCCCGCGAGCACAGAGGACATCACTTTTTGGAAGCAGCTGGGTGCCGAGCTAAGTCCAAATGGCATCCTGGTGTACTGAAAGACACCAGTGTATGTCACAAAAGCAGTGAGGTCCCTGCTGCTGGGGTGGAGGGGAACCTGTAGATAGCCCTGTCAAAGGTCCAGTTTCGAGAACAGGATGGAGCCATAGAACTGCGCTGAGTGTTCCTCTGACGTGGGTAGTGGATATTTGTCAGGGATTACGGCCTTATTCGCTGCTCGAAGATCGACACAGACGCGTAGACCACCTGACTTTTTCTTTGCGACCACCAGGTTGGATACCCATGGGGAGGCATCAACTGGTTCGATGATGCCAGCTTCCAGTAGCTGTTTTAGTTCAGCTGTGACCCCGTCATGGAGAGCAAGCGGGATGTGGCGCAGTGGCTGAATGACAGGGGTAACGGTGGAGTCAACCATGGGCTGGTGGGTGAAGGCAGTCAGGCAGCCCAGACCCTCGAAGAGTGCTGGCCATGTTTGGCGCCACGGTGAGGCGATGTGCAGAATCGCAGACCCGCCGGTGTCCAAGAGAGAAAAACCCAGGTCAGAGAAAAGATCCAGTCCCATCAGGTTAGCTCCTTGGCGTGCCACATGAAAACAAAAATCTGGCAAAACTTTTGTTCCATAGCGTACAGTGAGGTTGACTGAGCCCACTAGTTCAATTTTCGAACTACCATACCCGCAGAGGGCAGTGGAGGGCGCAGGGAGCTGAAAGAATGTTTGAATGTGTCCACATTCAGCAGAGACACTGGCACCGGTATCCAACAACAGAGGAATGCACACATCATTCAGGTTAATTGTGCATGACTTGAAAGCCACTACTGGCCCAGAGCTCACGTTGTGAATTATAGTGCTTGAGGACTGAGTATGTTCATTTGTAGCAACAGGGGCAGAGCGGCAGACATTTGCAAAGTGATTTTGTTTTCCACAATTGCGACAGGCTTGGCCGCACGCGGGGAAATTCTGCGCTCTGGTAGCATGTGAACGAGATCCACAGTTTCCACACTGTTGCCGCGGCAGCGCGCATTGCTGCAGTCGCGCGAGCATTACAGTGTCAGAGCTGTCGGGGCCGAGGGCGCTGTCACTGGGTGTGTGTGGTTGAGCCGTGTGTGAGAGTTCAGAGTGCAAGGGGGCGCTGGAGAAGCCGCTCACTGGATGTCTTGCTAGTTTCGCTGCACATTTGGCTGCAGACTCCACTTGAAAGGCAATGTTAACTGCCTGCGACAACAGCAGATCGTCGGACTCGAGTAACAGTCTTTCCCGCACTTTCACGTTGGTGTGCTCTATTAGTTGATCACGCACCATCTCATCTTGTAGTGCACCGAACTTGCATGAGCTAGCTAACCCCCTCAAATTAGCCACGTACTGATGCACAGACTCACCGGGAAGTTGGCAACGCTGTCTAAAAATGAATCGCCGGAGGAGGGCGCTTTGTGGGGCAGAGAAGTATGTGCTTAACAGAGCCACAGCCACATCATATGTTTGTATTGAGTCTGCTGTCCATAATGTCCCAAGAACACGCTGGCCCTCCGCCCCCAAGCAATGGGATAACAGTGCCTTTTTCCGTGCTGCACTCACATTTTCTAGTCCGAGAGCAATGAGGTAGGTTTCAAAGGACTGTAACCAGCGAACCCATGGGATCGGGGGCTCACCGGGTAGTGCAAGGAAGGGAGGAGGTGGTGGAAGAGAGATTTCAGCCATCCTCGTCGCCAAATGTTGCGTTTGCAAGGATGACTCAATGACAGCATATGGAAATCAACTCGTGTCGTTTTAATGGCCGATCCAACTAACTCTTACAGGCCAAGGCAATCGAGTACCTATCACCAATGTCAGACATAATATAACGATAACAGCACTATCAAACTTCATGTGCTAGCAATGTCAGACATAATATAACGATAACAGCACTATCAAACTTCATGTGCTAGAGTAACTCTAATGCAACACTGTAACCCAGTGTGCAGACATAACACATATACTCAACAACAACAACTTGTATTTACATAGCGCCTTTAACATAGTAAAACGTTCCAAGGTGCTTCACAGGAGTATTATAAGACAAAAATTTTGACATTGAGCCAAATAAGGATAAATTAGGGCAGGTGACCAAAAACTTGGTCAAAGCGGTAGGTTTTAAGGAGCGTCTTAAAGGAGGAAAGAGAGGTAGCGAGGCGGAGAGGTTTAAGCAGGGAATTCCAGAGCTTAAGGCCTAGGCAACAGAAAGCATGGACACCAACGGTTGAGCGATTATCATCAGGGATGCTCAAGAGGGCAGAATTAGAGGAGCGCAGATATCTCGGGGGGGGGGGGGTGGTTGTGGGACTGAAGGAGATTACAGAGATAGGGAGGGGCGAGGCCATGGAGGGATTTGAAAACAAGGATAATTTTGAAATCGAGGTGTTGCTTAACTGGGAGCCAATGTAGGTCAGCGAGCACAGGGGAGATGGGCGAACCGGACTTGGTGCGAGTTAGGACACGGGCAGTCGTGTTTTGGATGAGCACAAGTTTATGTAGGATAGAATGTGGGAGGCCAGCCAGGAGTGCGTTGGAATAGTCAAGTCTAGAGCTAACAAAGGCATGGATGAGCGTTTCAGCAACAGATGAGCTGAGGCAAGGGTGGAGAGGGGCGAAGTTATGGAGGTGGAAATAGGCAGTCTTTGTTATGCTGCGGATATGTGGTCGGAAGCTCATTTCAGGGTCAAACATGACATCAAGATTGTGAACAGTGTGGTTCAGCCTCAAACAGATGTTAGAGACTGGGATAGAATCAATGGCTAGGTAACAGAGTTTGTGGCGGGGACTGAAAACAATGGCTTCGGTCTTCCCAATATTTAATTGGAGAAAATTTCTGCTCATCCAGAACTGTATGTCGGACAAGCAGTCTGACAATTTAGAGACCGTGGAGGGGTCGAGAGAAGAAATAGGGAGGTAGAGCTGGATGTCGTCAGCGTACATGTGGAAACTGACTCTGTTTTCAGATGATGTCGCCAAAGGGCAGCATGTAGATGAGAAATAGGAGGTAAATATTGCAACAATATTTTATTCAAGTAAAATATTGGGCTCAAATTTACTGTAGCCGGTGAACGAACGGCACCCGCCAATTTGTAGACTTGCCCTTGCCCGATTAATTTCCGTGGGTTTTTGCACTGGAACTTGCTGTAAGTTAGAGATCCAAACTGTGGCGCCCTCTACAGTAGATCTGGGACCTGAGTGAAGAAGGCAAGCAACTGTGTATCTCCTTAACCAATCAGATGAGCAGCGCAGAGTCTGAACCAGGAAGTGTCGGTTAGAATAGTGAATTCAATGTCAAATCAGGTACAGAAAGTGAAATAAAGAGAGGGAAAGAAAGATTGGATTAACAGGAACGGTAGCGTAGTGGTAATGTCACTGGGCTAGTAATCCAGAGGCCTGGACGAATGATTCCGAGATGTGGGTTCAAATCTCACCACAGCGGCTGGGGGATTTAAATTCAATTAATAGTATCAGTAATGGTAACCATGAAACTATTGGATTGTCGTAAAAACCCATCTGGCTCACTAATGTCCTTTAGGGAAGGAAACCTGCCGTCCTTACCTGGTCTGGCCTATGACTCCAGACAATGTGGTTGACTCTTAACTGCCCTCTGAAATGGTCTATAGCAAGCCACTCAGTTGTAACAAATTGCTACAAAAAACAATAAAAAGAATGAAACCGGACGGACCACCCGGCATCGACCTCGGCAACGGCTACGTACACGGCAAAGGCACACCCAACCCAGTCGACCCTGCAAAGTCCTCCTCACCAACATCTGGGGACTTATGCCAAAATTTGGAGAGCTGTCCCACAGACTAGTCAAGCAACAGCCTGACATAGTCATACTCACAGAATCATACCTTTCAGCCAATGTCCCAAACTCCTCCATCACCATCCCTGGGTATGTCCTGTCCCACCCGCAGGACAGACCCACCAGGGGTGACAGCACAGTGGTATACAATCGGGAAGGAGTGGCCCTGGGAGTCCTCAACATTGACTCCGGATCCCATGAAGTCTCATGGCTTCACGTCAAGCATGGGCAAGGAAACCACCTGCTGATTACCACCTACTTCCCTCCCTCAGCTGATGAATCAGTACTCCTCCATGTTGAACACCAATTGGAAGAAGCACAGAGAGTAGCAAGGGCACAGAATGTACTCTGGGTGGTGGGCACTTCAATGTGTAGCTCCACTACTGGCTGAGTCCTGAAGGACAGAACTGCCAGCCTGGGCCTGCGACAGGTGGTGAGGGAATCAACATGAGGGAAAAACCGGCCTGACCTCGTCCTCACCAATCTACCTGTCGCAGATGCATCTGTCCATGACAGTATTGGTAGCTGTGAACACTGCACAGTCATTGCGGAGACGAAGTCCCGTCTTTACACTGAGGACACCCTCCATTGGGTTGTGTGGCATGTCCACTGTGCTAAATGGTATATGGTGTGGAGATGCCGGAGTTGGACTGGGGTGGACAAATGTAAGAAGTCACACAACACCAGGTTATAGTCCAACAGCTTTATTTGAAATCACAAGCTTTCGGAGCGCTGCTCCTTCGTCAGGTGAAGTGGAGAAATGCATAAAGACACAGCTTATATAGTCAGAGAATCATGTCAGATGTTTACAGGTAATGTTTCCAACTGCCATTTATCACACCTCGGCAGAGAGATAATCACAGCAATCAAAGGTGTGAATGGTGTCCAAACAGGTCAGTCAGGAAAACATCACATCAAAGAACAATGAGGTGGGGTCACAAGGGGTCAAATATTGCAGATGCTGGGGTCTGTATGAAAAACAAAAAAACACACAGAACAGATTGAGCAGCTCAAAACTGGGCCTTCAGCAGCAGCAGAATTGTATTCCACCACAATCTTTAACCTCATGGCCTGGCATATCCCTCACTCTACCATTACCATCAAGCCAGGGGACCAACCCTGGTTCAATAAGGAGTGTAGAAGAGCATGCCAGTAGCAGCACCAGGAGTATCGAAAAATGACAGGTGCCAACTTGGGGGAGCTGCAACCACAGGACTACATGCATGCTAAAAAGTGGAAGCAGCATGCTATAGACAGGGCGAAGCGATCCCACATCAATGGATCAAATCAAAGCTCTGCAGTCTTGCCACATCCAGTCGTAAATGGTGGTGGACATTAAACAACTAACAGGAGGAGGAGGCTGCATGAATATCCCTATCCTCAATGATGGTGGAGCCCAGTACATTAGTGCAAAAGACAAGGCTGAAGCGTTTGCAACCATCTTCAGCCAGAAGTGTCCGAGTGCATGATCCATATCGGTCTACTCACAGGAAATCACAGGAACCCCACAGTGCAGATAGAGGCCATTTCGGCCCATCGAGCCTGCACCGACACATATCCCACCCTATCCCCCTACTGCTGAGGTCCCCACTGTTAAGTCTGTGTGTCCCAGTTATGCTTATTATAAATCACTGGACACAGACCACAAGAATAACTTTTAACAGGTCTTTACTATTCGGAGGTCAAGGGCTGAACTGCCCAGTAAATCACTACACAACGCTTATATACCGGTGTGGTCACCACCGGTACCACAGTAATACAGCAGCCAAGAGAAAGTAGTACATCTCTTAAGGTAGTTCTCTTAAGGTGGAACAGGTTACAAACACCACAATCCTCCCTTTTTAGCGTAACAGTTATATCCCCATTTAACATAACATAATAACATATATATATATATATATATATACTAGCTGGGGGTGCCCGGCGGTGCCGAGGCTTTTTCGAGGGCATGTTGTTGGAAGAGAGAGAGAGAGCGACTGGGGGGGGGGGGGGGGGGGTGGGGGGGCGGAAGAGAGAGAGAGAGATGAGAGCGACTGGGGGGTTGGTTGGGGGGGGGCGGAAGAGAGAGAGAGAGCGACTGGGGGGGTGGGTGGGGGGGCGGAAGAGAGAGAGAGAGAGCGACTGAGCGGGGGGGAAAGAGAGCGATCTGAGCGGGAAGAGAGAGAGCGGCTGGGGGGAAGAGAGCGGCTGGGGGGGGAAGAGAGAGCGGGTGGTGGGGGGAAGAGAGAGAGCGAGTGGGGGGGAAGAGAGAGAGCGAGTGGGGGGAAGAGAGAGAGCGAGTGGGGGGGAAGAGAGAGAGCGAGTGGGGGGGAAGAGAGAGAGCGAGTGGGGGGGAAGAGAGAGAGCGAGTGGGGGGGGAAGAGAGAGAGCGAGTGGGGGGGGAAGAGAGAGAGCGAGTGGGGGGGAAGAGAGAGAGCGAGTGGGGGGGAAGAGAGAGAGCGAGTGGGGGGGAAGAGAGAGAGCGAGTGGGGGGGAAGAGAGAGAGCGAGTGGGGGGAAGAGAGAGAGCGAGTGGGGGGGGAAGAGAGAGAGCGGCTGGGGGGAAGAGAGCGGCTGGGGGGGAAGAGAGAGCGAGTGGGGGGGAAGAGAGAGCGCGAGGGGGGGGAAGAGAGAGAGCGAGTGGGGGGGAAGAGAGAGAGCGCGAGTGGGGGGAAGAGAGAGAGCGAGTGGGGGGAAGAGAGAGAGCGAGTGGGGGGGAAGAGAGGGCGAGTGGGGGGGAAGAGAGAGAGCGAGTGGGGGGGAAAGAGAGAGCGAGTGGGGGGGAAGAGAGAGCGAGTGGGGGGGGAAGAGAGAGCGAGTGGGGGGGAAGAGAGAGCGAGTGGGGGGGGGAAGAGAGAGCGAGTGGGGGGGAAGAGAGAGAGCGAGTGGGGGGGGAAGAGAGAGAGCGAGTGGGGGGGAAGAGAGAGAGCGAGTGGGGGGGGGGAAGAGAGAGCGACGGGGGGGGGAAGAGGAGAGCGACTGGGGGGGGGAAGAGAGAGCGACTGGGGGGGGGAAGAGAGAGCGACTGGGGGGGGGAAGAGAGAGCGACTGAGGGGGGAAGAGAGAGCGACTGGGGGGGGGAAGAGAGAGCGACTGGGGGGGGAAGAGAGAGCGACCGGGGGGGGGGAAAGAGAGAGCGACCGGGGGGTGGGAAAGAGAGAGCGACCGGGGGGTGGGAAAGAGAGAGCGACCGGGGGGGGGGGGGGAAGAGAGAGCGACCGGGGGGGGGGGGGGGAAAGAGAGAGCGACCGGGGGGGGGGGGGGAAGAGAGGCGACCGAGGGGGGGGGGGGGAAGAGAGAGCGACTGGGGGGGGAAGAGAGAGCGACTGGGGGGGGAAGAGAGAGCGACTGGGGGGGGGGAAGAGAGAGCGACTGGGGGGGGGGAAGAGAGAGCGACTTGGGGGGGGAAGAGAGAGCGACTTGGGGGGGGGGAAGAGAGAGCGACTTGGGGGGGGAAGACGAGAGCGACTGGGGGGGGAGAGAGAGCGGACTGGGGGGGGGAGAGAGAGCGACTGGGGGGGAGAGAGAGAGCGACTGGGGGGGGAAGAGAGAGAGAGACGGGGGGAGAGAGAGAGACGGGGGGGAAGAGAGAGCGACTGGAGGGGGAGAGAGCGACTGGGGGGGGAGAGAGAGAGCGACGGGGGGGAGAGAGAGCGACGGGGGGAGAGAGAGCGACTGGGGGGGGGGAGAAGAGAGCGACTGGGGGGGAGAGAGAGCGACTGGGGGGGAGAGAGAGCGACTGTGGGGGGAGAGGAGAGCGACTGGGGGGGGAGAGAGAGCGACTGGGGGGGAGAGAGAGCGACTGGGGGGAGAGAGAGCGACTGTGGGGGGGAGAGAGAGCGACTGGGGGGGAGAGAGAGCGACTGTGGGGGGAGAGAGAGCGACTGTGGGGGAGAGAGAGCGACTGTGGTGGGGAGAGAGAGCGACTGTGGGGGGGGAGAGAGAGCGACTGGGGTGAGATGAGAGCGACTGGGTGGGAGAGAGCGACTGGGGGGAAGAGAGAGAGCGACGGGGGGAAGAAGAGCGACTGGGTGGAAGAGAGAGAGCGACGGGGGGAGAGAGAGCGACTGTGGGGGGGGAGAGAGCGAC